>NC_060146.1:194569862-194789067 GCF_021461385.2 Schistocerca piceifrons | reverse complement strand
TTACTACTCCTTTCTTGCCGATTGCTACAACTTAGAAGGCTCTGTTTTGTTGCTTGTAGTTCCATCGAATACGTCAGCACACGGCGTAAGTTTATAAACGATAAATGTAGACGTTTCTGAGAGGAAGGGCGACAATTGTGACGATCAGTCATTACGTCATTACGAAACAAAAGACGAAACGGGAGATTTTCTTCCGTTTTTACTATATATTAACACTTTTCGCTCTTTCTCAAGCTATGTGGCCACCAGACCTCAGTTCATGCAAAACCTCAAGGTCCTCGGTCAACTGCAAGGCACCAACTCCGGCTAATAATTGAATATTCGAAAACCAAAACATTAATTTTACTACATCTTTCTTGCCGATTGCTTCAAGTTATAAGGCTCTGTTTTGTTGCTTGTAGTGCCATCTAATACGTCAGCGCATGGCGTAAGTTTCCAAATGATAAATGTAAACGTTTCTGAGAGAAAGGCGTCAATTGTGATGATCAGTCATTACGTCATTACGAAACAGAATACGAAACGGGAGATTTTCTTCCGTTTTTACAATATATTAACACTTTTCGCTCTTTCTCATGCTATGTGGCTACCAGACCTCAGTTCATGCAAAACATCAAGGTCCTCGGTCAACTGCAAGGCACCAACTCCGGCTAATAATTGAATATTCGAAAACCAAAACATTGATTTTACTACTTCTTTCTTGCCGATTGCTTCAACTTAGAAGGCTCTGTTTTGTTGCTTGTAGTGCCATCGAATACGTCAGCGCACGACATAAGTTTCCAAACGATAAATGTAAACGTTTGTGAGAGAAGGGCGACAATTGTGACGATCAGTCATTACGTCATTACGAAACAAATGACGAAACGGGAGATTTTCTTCCGTTTTTACAATATATTAACACTTTTTGCTCTTTCTCATGCTATGTGGCTACCAGACCTCAGTTCATGCAAAACCTGAAAGTCCTCAGTCAACTGCAAGGCACCAACTCCGGCTAAAAATTGAATATTCGAAAACCAAAACATTAATTTTACTACATCTTTCTTGCCGATTGCTTCAACTTATAAGGCTCTGTTTTGTTGCTTGTAGTGCCATCGAATACGTCAGCGCACGGCGTAAGTTTCCAAATGATAAATGTAAACGTTTCTGAGAGAAAGGCATCAATTGTGATGATCAGTCATTACGTCATTACGAAACAGAATACGAAACGGGAGATTTTCTTCCGTTTTTACAATATATTAACACTTTTCGCTCTTTCTCATGCTATGTGGCTACCAGACCTCAGTTCATGCAAAACATCAAGGTCCTCGGTCAACTGCAAGGCACCAACTCCGGCTAATAATTGAATATTCGAAAACCAAATGATTAATTTTACTACTTCTTTCTTCCCGATTGCTTCAACTTAGAAGGCTCTGTTTTGTTGCTTGTAGTGCCATCGAATACGTCAGCGCACGACGTAAGTTTCCAAACGATAAATGTAAACGTTTCTGAGAGAAAGGCGACAATTGTGACGATCAGTCATTACGTCATTACGAAACAAAAGACGAAACGGGAGATTTTCTTCCGTTTTTACAATATATTAACACTTTTCGCTCCTTCTCATGCTATG
The DNA here is from genome assembly GCF_021461385.2 of Schistocerca piceifrons. Taxonomy (NCBI): domain Eukaryota; kingdom Metazoa; phylum Arthropoda; class Insecta; order Orthoptera; family Acrididae; genus Schistocerca; species Schistocerca piceifrons. Next base: position 194,787,464 of record NC_060146.1, on the reverse strand, counting down.
TGGCTACCAGACCTCAGTTCATGCAAAACCTCAAGGTCCTCGGTCAACTGGAAGGCACCAACTCCAACTAATAGTTGAATATTCGAAAACCAAAAACATTAATTTTACTACTTCTTTCTTGCCGATTGCTTCAACTTAGAAGGCTCTGTTTTGTTGCTTGTAGTGCCATCGAATACGTCAGCGCAACGACGTAAGTTTCCAAACGATAAATGTAAAGGTTTCTGAGAGAAGGGCGACAATTGTGACGATCAGTCATTACGTCATTACCAAACAAAAGACGAAACGGGAGATTTTCTTTCGTTTTTACAATATATTAACACTTTTCGCTCTTTTCTCATGCTATGTGGCTACCAGACCTCAGTTCATGCAAAACCTCAAGGTCCTCAGTCAACTGCAAGGCACCACCTCCGGCTAATAATTGAATATTCGAAAACCAAAACATTAATTTTACTACTCCTTTCTTGCCGATTGCTACAACTTATAAGGCTCTGTTTTGTTGCTTGTAGTTCCATCGAATACGTCAGCACACGGCGTAAGTTTCCAAACGATAAATGTAAACGGTTTCTGAGAGAAGGGCGACAATTGTGACGATCAGTCATTACGTCATTACGAAACAAAAGACGAAACGGGAGATTTTCTTCCGTTTTTACTATATATTAACACTTTTCGCTCTTTCTCATGCTATGTGGCCACCAGACCTCAGTTCATGCAAAACCTCAAGGTCCTCGGACAACTGCAAGGCACCAACTCCGGCTAATAATTGAATATTCGAAAACCAAAACATTAATTTTACTACTTCTTTCTTGCCGATTGCTTCAACTTAGAAGGCTCTGTTTTGTTGCTTGTAGTGCCATCGAATACGTCAGCGCACGACGTAAGTTTCCAAACGATAAATGTAAACGTTTCTGAGAGAAGGGCGACAATTGTGACGATCAGTCATTACGTCATTACGAAACAAAAGACGAAACGGGAGATTTTCTTCCTTTTTTACAATATATTAACACTTTTCGCTCTTTCTCATGCTATGTGGCTACCAGACCTCAGTTCATGCAAAACCTCAAGGTCCTCGGTCAACTGCAAGGCACCAACTCCGGCTAATAATTCAATATTCGAAAACCAAAACATTAATTTTACTACTTCTTTCTTGCCGATTGCTTCAACTTAGAAGGCTCTGTTTTGTTGCTTGTAGTGACATCGAATATGTGAGCGCACGACGTAAGTTTCCAAACAATAAATGTAAACGTTTCTGATAGAAGGGCGACAATTGTGACGATCAGTCATTACGTCATTACGAAACAAAAGACGAAACGGGAGATTTTTCTTCCGTTTTTACAATATATTAACACTTTTCGCTCTTTCTCATGCTATGTGGCTACCAGACCTCAGTTCATGCAAAACCTCAAGGTCCTCGGTCAACTGCAATGCACCAACTCCGGCCAATGATTGAATATTCGAAAACCAAAACATTAATTTTACTACTTCTTTCTTGCCGATTGCTACAACTTAGAAGGCTCTGTTTTGTTGCTTGTAGTGACATCGAATACGTGAGCGCACGACGTAATTTCCAAACGATAAATGTAAACGTTTCTGATAGAAGGGCGACAATTGTGACGATCAGTCATTACGTCATTACGAAACAAAAGACGAAACGGGAGATTTTTCTTTCGTTTTTACAGTATATTAACACTTTTCGCTCTTTCTCATGCTATGTGGCTACCAGGACCTCAGTTCATGCAAAACCTCAAGGTCCTCAGTCAACTGCAAGGCACCAACTCCGGCTAATAATTGAATATTCGAAACCAAAACATTAATTTTACTACTTCTTTCTTGCCGATTGCTACAACTTAGAAGGCTCTGTTTTGTTGCTTGTAGTGCCACGGATTACGTCAGCTCACGGCGTAAGTTTCCAAACGATAAATGTAAACGTTTCTGAGAGAAAGGCGACAATTGTGACGATCAGTCAATTACGTCATTACGAAACAAAAGACGAAACGGGAGATTTTCTTCCGTTTTTACAATATATTAACACTTTTCGCTGCTTCTCATGCTATGTGGCTACCAGACCTCAGTTCATGCAAAACCTCAAGGTCTTCGGTCAACTGGGAAGGCACCAACTCCAACTAATAGTTGAATATTCGAAAAACCAAAACATTAATTTTACTACTTCTTTCTTGCCGATTGCTACAACTTAGAAGGCTCTGTTTTGTTGCTTGTAGTTCCATCGAATACGTCAGCACACGGCGTAAGATTCCAAACGATAAATGTAAACGTTTCTGAGAGAAGGGCGACAATTGTGACGATCAGTCATTACGTCATTACGAAACAAAAGACGAAACGGGAGATTTTTCTTCCACTTTTACAATATATTAACACTTTTCGCTCTTTCTCATGCTATGTGGCTACCAGACCTCAGTTCATGCAAAACCTCAAGGTCCTCAGTCAACTGCAAGGCACCAACTCCGGCTAATGATTAAATATTCGAAAACCAAAACATTAATTTTACTACTTCTTTCTTGCCGATTGCTACAACTTAGAAGGCTCTGTTTTGTTGCTTGTAGTGCCATGGAATACGTCAGCTCACGGCGTAAGTTTCCAAACGATAAATGTAAACGTTTCTGAGAGAAGGGCGACAATTGTGACGATCAGTCATTACGTCATTACGAAACAAAAGGACGAAACGGGAGATTTTCTTCCTTTTTTTACAATATATTAACACTTCTCGCTCTTTCTCATGCTCTGTGGCTGCCAGACCTAAGTTCATGCAAAACCTCAAGGTCCTCGGTCAACTGCAAGGCACCAACTCCGGCTAATAATTGAATATTCGAAAACCAAACATTAATTTTACTACTCCTTCTTGCCGATTGCTTCAACTTAGAAGGCTCTGTTTTGTTGCTTGTAGTGCCATCGAATACGTCAGCGCACGGCGTAAGTTTCCAAACGATAAATGTAAAGGTTTCTGAGAGAAGGGCGACAATTGTGACGATCAGTCATTACGTCATTCCGAAACAAAAGATGAAACGGGAGATTTTCTTCCGTTTTTACAATATATTAACACTGTTCGCTCTTTCTCATGGTATGTGGCTACCAGACCTCAGTTCATGCAAAACGTCAAGTTCCTCGGTTAACTGCAAGGCACCAACTCCGGCTAATAATTGAATATTCGAAAACCAAAACATTAATTTTACTACTTCTTTCTTGCCAATTGCTTGAATTTAGAAGGCTCTGTTTTGTTGCTTGAAGTGCCATCGAATACGTCAGCGCACGGCGTAAGTTTCCAAACGATAAATGTAAACGTTTCTGAGAGAAGGGCGAAAATTGTGACGATCAGTCATTACGTCATTACGAAACAAAAGACGAAACGGGAGATTTTCTTCCTTTTTTACAATATATTAACACTTCTCGCTCTTTCTCATGCTCTGTGGCTGCCAGACCTAAGTTCATGCAAAACCTCAAGGTCCTCGGTCAACTGCAAGGCACCAACTCCGGCTAATAATGGAATATTCGAAAACCAAACATTAATTTTACTACTCCTTTCTTGCCGATTGCTTCAACTTAGAAGGCTCTGTTTTGTTGCTTGTAGTGCCATCGAATACGTCAGCGCACGGCGTAAGTTTCCAAACGATAAATGTAAAGGTTTCTGAGAGAAGGGCGACAATTGTGACGATCAGTCATTACGTCATTCCGAAACAAAAGATGAAACGGGAGATTTTCTTCCGTTTTTACAATATATTAACACTGTTAGCTCTTTCTCATGGTATGTGGCTACCAGACCTCAGTTCATGCAAAACCTCAAGTTCCTCGGTTAACTGCAAGGCACCAACTCCGGCTAATAATTGAATATTCGAAAACCAAAACATTAATTTTACTACTTCTTTCTTGCCGATTGCTTCAACTTAGAAGGCTCTGTTTTGTTGCTTGATGTACCATCTATTAAGTCAGCGCATGGCGTAAGTTTCCAAACGATAAATGTAAGCGTTTCTGAGAGACGGGCGACAATTGTGACGATCAGTCATTACGTCATTACGAAACAAAAGACGAAACGGGAGATTTTCTTCCGTTTTTATAATGTATTATTACTTTTTGCTCTTTCTCATGCTGTGTGGCTATCAGACCTCAGTTCATGCAAAACCTCAAGGTCCTCGGTCAACTGCAATGCACCAACTCCGGGCAATGATTGAATATTCGAAAACCAAAACATTAATTTTACTACTTCTTTCTTGCCGATTGCTTCAACTTAGAAGGCTCTGTTTTGTTGCTTGTAGTGCCATCGAATACGTGAGCGCACGACGTAAGTTTCCAAACGATAAATGTAAACGTTTCTGAGAGAAGGGCGACAATTGCGACGATCAGTCATAACGTCATTACGAAACAAAAGACGAAACGGGAGATTTTTTTTCGTTTTTACAATATATTAACACTTTTCGCTCTTTCTCATGCTATGTGGCTACCAGACCACAGTTCATGCAAAACCTCAAGGTCCTCGGTCAACTGCAATGAACCAACTCCGGCTAATAATTGCATATTCGAGAACCAAAACATTAATTTTACTACTTCTTTCTTACCGATTGCTTCAACTTAGAAGGCTCTGTTTTGTTGCTTGTAGTGCCATCGAATACGTGAGCGCACGACGTAAGTTTCCAAACGATAAATGTAAACGTTTCTGAGAGAAGGGCGACAATTGTAACGATCAGTCATTACGTCATTACGAAACAAAAGACGAAACGGGAGATTTTCTTCCGTTTTTACAATATATTAACACTTTTCGCTCTTTCTCATGCTATGTGGCTACCAGACCTCAGTTCATGCAAACCCTCAAGGTCCTCAGTCAACTGCAAGGCACCAACTCCGGCTAATAATTGAATATTCGATAACCAAAACATTAATTTTACTACTTCTTTCTTGCCGATTGCTTCAACTTAGAAGGCTCTGTTTTGTTGCTTGTAGTGCCATCGAATACCTCAGCGCACGGCGCAAGTTTCCAAACGATAAATGTAAACGTTTCTCAGAGAAGGGCGACAATTGTGACGACCAGTCAGTACGTCATTACGAAACAAAAGACGAAACGGGAGATTTTCTTCCGTTTTTACAATATATTAGCACTTTTCGCTCTTTCTCATGCTATGTGGCTACCAGACCTCAGTACATGCAAAACCTCAAGGTCCTCGGTCAACTGCAAGGCACCAACTCCGGCTAATAATTTAATATTCCAAAACCAAAACATTAATTTTACTACTTCTTTCTTGCCGATTGCTTGAATTTAGAAGGCTCTGTTTTGTTGCTTGAAGTGCCATCGAATACGTCAGCGCACGGCGTAAGTTTCCAAACGATAAATGTAAACGTTTCTGAGAGAAGGGCGAAAATTGTGACGATCAGTCATTACGTCATTACGAAACAAAAGACGAAACGGGAGATTTTCTTCCGTTTTTACAATATATTAACACTTCTCGCTCTTTCTCATGCTCTGTGGCTGCCAGACCTAAGTTCATGCAAAACCTCAAGGTCCTCGGTCAACTGCAAGGCACCAACTCCGGCTAATAATTGAATATTCGAAAACCAAACATTAATTTTACTACTCCTTTCTTGCCGATTGCTTCAACTTAGAAGGCTCTGTTTTGTTGCTTGTAGTGCCATCGAATACGTCAGCGCACGGCGTAAGTTTCCAAACGATAAATGTAAGGGTTTCTGAGAGAAGGGCGACAATTGTGACGATCAGTCATTACGTCATTCCGAAACAAAAGATGAAACGGGAGATTTTCTTCCGTTTTTACAATATTTTAACACTGTTCGCTCTTTCTCATGCTATGTGGCTACCAGACCTCAGTTCATGCAAAACCTCAAGTTCCTCGGTTAACTGCAAGGCACCAACTCCGGCTAATAATTGAATATTCGAAAACCAAAACATTAATTTTACTACTTCTTTCTTGCCGGTTGCTTCAACTTAGAAGGCTCTGTTTTGTTGCTTGCAGTGCCATCGAATACCTCAGCGCACGGCGCAAGTTTCCAAACGATAAATGTAAACGTTTCTCAGAGAAGGGCGACAATTGTGACGACCAGTCAGTACGTCATTACGAAACAAAAGACGAAACGGGAGATTTTCTTTCGTTTTTACAATATATTAACACTTTTCGCTCTTTCTCATGCTATGTGGCTACCAGACCTCAGTACATGCAAAACCTCAAGGTCCTCGGTCAACTGCAAGGCACCAACACCGGCTAATAATTGAATATTCGAAAACCAAAACATTAATTTTACTACTTCTTTCTTGCCGATTGCTTCACCTTAGAAGGCTCTGTTTTGTTGCTTGTAGTGCCATCGAATACGTCAGCGCGCGGCGTAAGTTTCCAAACGATAAATGTAGACGTTTCTCAGAGAAGGGCGACAATTGTGACGACCAGTCATTACGTCATTACGAAACAAAAAAAGAAACGGGGGATTATCTTCCGTTTTTAAAATATATTAACACTTTTCGCTCTTTCTCATGCTATGTGGCTACCAGACCTCAGTACATGCAAAACCTCAAGGTCCTCGGTCAACTGCAAGGCACCAACTCCGGCTAATAATTGAATATTCGAAAACCAAAACATTAATTTTACTACTTCTTTCTTGCCGATTGCTTTAACTTAGAAGGCTCTGTTTTGTTGCTTGTAGTGCCATCGAATACCTCAGCGCACGGCGTAAGTTTCCAAACGATAAATGTAAACGTTTCTGAGAGAAGGGCGACAATTGTGACGATCAGTCATTACGTCATTACGAAACAGAAGACGAAACGGGAGATTTTCTTCCGTTTTTACTATATATTAACACTTTTCGCTCTTTCTCATGCTATGTGGCCACCAGACCTCAGTTCATGCAAAACCTCAAGGTCCTCGGTCAACTGCAAGGCACCAACTCCGGCTAATAATTGAATATTCGAAAACCAAAACATTAATTTTACTACTTCTTTCTTGCCGATTGCTTGAATTTAGAAGGCTCTGTTTTGTTGCTTGAAGTGCCATCGAATACCTCAGCGCACGGCGTAAGTTTCCAAACGATAAATGTAAACGTTTCTGAGAGAAGGGCGACAATTGTGACGATCAGTCATTACGTCATTACGAAACAAAAGACGAAACGGGAGATTTTCTTCCGTTTTTACAATATATTAACACTTCTCGCTCTTTCTCATGCTCTGTGGCTGCCAGACCTAAGTTCATGCAAAACCTCAAGGTCCTCGGTCAACTGCAAGGCACCAACTCCGGCTAATAATTGAATATTCGAAAACCAAACATTAATTTTACTACTCCTTTCTTGCCGATTGCTTCAACTTAGAAGGCTCTGTTTTGTTGCTTGTAGTGCCATCGAATACGTCAGCGCACGGCGTAAGTTTCCAAACTATAAATGTAAGGGTTTCTGAGAGAAGGGCGACAATTGTGACGATCAGTCATTACGTCATTCCGAAACAAAAGATGAAACGGGAGATTTTCTTCCGTTTTTACAATATTTTAACACTGTTCGCTCTTTCTCATGCTATGTGGCTACCAGACCTCAGTTCATGCAAAACCTCAAGTTCCTCGGTTAACTGCAAGGCACCAACTCCGGCTAATAATTGAATATTCGAAAACCAAAACATTAATTTTACTACTTCTTTCTTGCCGGTTGCTTCAACTTAGAAGGCTCTGTTTTGTTGCTTGATGTACCATCTATTACGTCAGCGCATGGCGTAATTTTCCAAACGATAAATGTAAGCGTTTCTGAGAGAAGGGCGACAATTGTGACGATCAGTCATTACGTCATTACGAAACAAAAGACGAAACGGGAGATTTTCTTCCGTTTTTACAATGTATTATTACTTTTTGCTCTTTCTCATGCTGTGTGGCTATCAGACCTCAGTTCATGCAAAACCTCAAGGTCCTCATTCAACTGCAATGCACCAACTCCGGCCAATGATTGAATATTCGAAAACCAAAACATTAATTTTACTACTTCTTTCTTGCCGATTGCTTCAACTTAGAAGGCTCTGTTTTGTTGCTTGTAGTGCCATCGAATACGTGAGCGCACGACGTAAGTTTCCAAACGATAAATGTAAACGTTTCTGAGAGAAGGGCGACAATTGCGACGATCAGTCATAACGTCATTACGAAACAAAAGACGAACGGGAGATTTTTTTTCGTTTTTACAATATATTAACACTTTTCGCTCTTTCTCATGCTATGTGGCTACCAGACCACAGTTCATGCAAAACCTCAAGGTCCTCGGTCAACTGCAATGAACCAACTCCGGCTAATAATTGCATATTCGAGAACCAAAACATTAATTTTACTACTTCTTTCTTACCGATTGCTTCAACTTAGAAGGCTCTGTTTTGTTGCTTGTAGTGCCATCGAATACGTGAGCGCACGACGTAAGTTTCCAAACGATAATGGTAAACGTTTCTGAGAGAAGGGCGACAATTGTAACGATCAGTCATTACGTCATTACGAAACAAAAGACGAAACGGGAGATTTTCTTCCGTTTTTACAATATATTAACACTTTTCGCTCTTTCTCATGCTATGTGGCTACCAGACCTCAGTACATGCAAAACCTCAAGGTCCTCGGTCAACTGCAAGGCACCAACACCGGCTAATAATTGAATATTCGAAAACCAAAACATTAATTTTACTACTTCTTTCTTGCCGATTGCTTCACCTTAGAAGGCTCTGTTTTGTTGCTTGTAGTGCCATCGAATACGTCAGCGCGCGGCGTAAGTTTCCAAACGATAAATGTAGACGTTTCTCAGAGAAGGGCGACAATTGTGACGACCAGTCATTACGTCATTACGAAACAAAAAAAGAAACGGGGGATTATCTTCCGTTTTTAAAATATATTAACACTTTTCGCTCTTTCTCATGCTATGTGGCTACCAGACCTCAGTACATGCAAAACCTCAAGGTCCTCGGTCAACTGCAAGGCACCAGCTCCGGCTAATAATTGAATATTCGAAAACCAAAACATTAATTTTACTACTTCTTTCTTGCCGATTGCTACAACTTAGATGGCTCTGTTTTGTTGCTTGTAGTGTCATCGAATACCTCAGCGCACAGCGTAAGTTTCCAAACGATAAATGTAAACGTTTCTGAGTGAAGGGCGACAATTGTGACGATCAGTCATTACGTCATTACGAAACAAAAGACGAAACCGGAGATTTTCTTTCGTTTTTACAATATATTAACACTTTTCGCTCTTTCTGATGCTATGTCGCTACCAGACCTCAGTTCAATCAAAACCTCAAGGTCCTCGGTCAACTGCAAGGCACGAACTCAGGCTAATAATTGAATATTTGAAAACCAAAACATTAATTTTACTACTTCTTTCTTGCCGATTGCTTCAACTTAGAAGGCTCAGTTTTGTTGCTTGTAGTGCCATCGAATACCTCAGCGCACGGTGTAAGTTCCAAACGATAAATGTAAACGTTTCTGAGAGAAGGTCGACAATTGTGACGATCACTCATTACGTCATTACGAAACAAAAGTCCGAACGGGAGATTTTCTTCCGTTTTTACAATATATTAACACTTTTCGCTCTCTCTCATGCTATGTGGCTACCAGACCTCAGTTCATGCAAAACCTCAAGGTCCTCGGTCAACTGCAAGGCACCAACTCCGGCTAATAATTGAATATTCGAAAACCAAAACTTTAATTTTACTACTTCTTTCTTGCCGATTTCTTCAACTTAGAAGGCTCTGTTTTGTTGCTTGTAGTGCCATCGAATACGTCAGCGCACGACGTAAGTTTCCAAACGATAAATGTAAAGGTTTCTGAGAGAAGGGTGACAATTGTGACGATCAGTCATTACGTCATTACGAAACAAAAGACGAAACGTTAGATTTTCTTTCGTTTTTACAATATATTAACACTTTTCGCTCTTTCTCATGCTATGTGGCTACCAGACATCAGTTCATGCAAAACCTCAAGGTCCTCGGTCAACTGCAATGCACCAACTCCGGCTAATAATTGAATATTCGAAAACCAAAACATTAATTTTACTACTTCTTTCTTACCGTTTGCTTCAACTTAGAAGGCTCTGTTTTGTTGCTTGTAGTGCCATGGAATACGTGAGCGCACGACGTAGGTTTCCAAACGATAAATGTAAACGTTTCTGAGAGAAGGGCGACAATTGTGACGATCAGTCATTACGTCATTACGAAACAAAAGACGAAGCGGGAGATTTTCTCCCGTTTTTACTATATATTAACACTTTTCGCTCTTTCTCATGCTATGTGGCCACCAGACCTCAGTTCATGCAAAACCTCAAGGTCCTCGGTCAACTGCAAGGCACCAACTCCGGCTAATAATTGAATATTCGAAAGCCAAAACATTAATTTTACTACTTCTTTCTTGCCGATTGCTTGAATTTAGAAGGCTCTGTTTTGTTGCTTGAAGTGCCATCGAATACGTCAGCGCACGGCGTAAGTTTCCAAACGATAAATGTAAACGTTTCTGAGAGAAGGGCGACAATTGTGACGATCAGTCATTACGTCATTACGAAACAAAAGACGAAACGGGAGATTTTCTTCCGTTTTTACAATATATTAACACTTCTCGCTCTTTCTCATGCTCTGTGGCTGCCAGACCTAAGTTCATGCAAAACCTCAAGGTCCTCGGTCAACTGCAAGGCACCAACTCCGGCTAATAATTGAATATTCGAAAACCAAACATTAATTTTACTACTCCTTTCTTGCCGATTGCTTCAACTTAGAAGGCTCTGTTTTGTTGCTTGTAGTGCCATCGAATACGTCAGCGCACGGCGTAAGTTTCCAAACGATAAATGTAAGGGTTTCTGAGAGAAGGGCGACAATTGTGACGATCAGTCATTACGTCATTCCGAAACAAAAGATGAAACGGGAGATTTTCTTCCGTTTTTACAATATTTTAACACTGTTCGCTCTTTCTCATGCTATGTGGCTACCAGACCTCAGTTCATGCAAAACCTCAAGTTCCTCGGTTAACTGCAAGGCACCAACTCCGGCTAATAATTGAATATTCGAAAACCAAAACATTAATTTTACTACTTCTTTCTTGCCGGTTGCTTCAACTTAGAAGGCTCTGTTTTGTTGCTTGATGTACCATCTATTACGTCAGCGCATGGCGTAATTTTCCAAACGATAAATGTAAGCGTTTCTGAGAGAAGGGCGACAATTGTGACGATCAGTCATTACGTCATTACGAAACAAAAGACGATACGGGAGATTTTCTTCCGTTTTTACAATGTATTATTACTTTTTGCTCTTTCTCATGCTGTGTGGCTATCAGACCTCAGTTCATGCAAAACCTCAAGGTCCTCATTCAACTGCAATGCACCAACTCCGGCCAATGATTGAATATTCGAAAACCAAAACATTAATTTTACTACTTCTTTCTTGCCGCTTGCTTCAACTTAGAAGGCTCTGTTTTGTTGCTTGTAGTGCCATCGAATACGTGAGCGCACGACGTAAGTTTCCATACGATAAATGTAAACGTTTCTGAGAGAAGGGCGACAATTGCGACGATCAGTCATAACGTCATTACGAAACAAAAGACGAACGGGAGATTTTTTTTCGTTTTTACAATATATTAACACTTTTCGCTCTTTCTCATGCTATGTGGCTACCAGACCACAGTTCATGCAAAACCTCAAGGTCCTCGGTCAACTGCAATGAACCAACTCCGGCTAATAATTGCATATTCGAGAACCAAAACATTAATTTTACTACTTCTTTCTTACCGATTGCTTCAACTTAGAAGGCTTTGTTTTGTTGCTTGTAGTGCCATCGAATACGTGAGCGCACGACGTAAGTTTCCAAACGATAAATGTAAACGTTTCTGAGAGAAGGGCGACAATTGTAACGATCAGTCATTACGTCATTACGAAACAAAAGACGGAACGGGAGATTTTCTTCCGTTTTTACAATATATTAACACTTTTCGCTCTTTCTCATGCTATGTGGCTACCAGACCTCAGTTCATGCAAAACCTCAAGGTCCTCAGTCAACTGCAAGGCACCAACTCCGGCTAATAATTGAATATTCGAAAACCAAAACATTAATTTTACTACTTCTTTCTTGCCGATTGCTTCAACTTAGAAGGCTCTGTTTTGTTGCTTGCAGAGCCATCGAATACCTCAGCGCACGGCGCAAGTTTCCAAACGATAAATGTAAACGTTTCTCAGAGAAGGGCGACAATTGTGACGACCAGTCAGTACGTCATTACGAAACAAAAGACGAAACGGGAGATTTTCTTCCGTTTTTACAATATATTAACACTTTTCGCTCTTTCTCATGCTATGTGGCTACCAGACCTCAGTACATGCAAAACCTCAAGGTCCTCGGTCAACTGCAAGGCACCAACACCGGCTAATAATTGAATATTCGAAAACAAAAACATTAATTTTACTACTTCTTTCTTGCCGATTGCTTCACCTTAGAAGGCTCTGTTTTGTTGCTTGTAGTGCCATCGAATACGTCAGCGCGCGGCGTAAGTTTCCAAACGATAAATGTAGACGTTTCTCAGAGAAGAGCGACAATTGTGACGACCAGTCATTACGTCATTACGAAACAAAAAAAGAAACGGGGGATTATCTTCCGTTTTTAAAGTATATTAACACTTTTCGCTCTTTCTCATGCTATGTGGCTACCAGACCTCGGTACATGCAAAACCTCAAGGTCCTCGGTCAACTGCAAGGCACCAACTCCGGCTAATAATTGAATATTCGAAAACCAAAACATTAATTTTACTACTCCTTTCTTGCCGATTGCTACAACTTAGAAGGCTCTGTTTTGTTGCTTGTAGTTCCATCGAATACGTCAGCACACGGTGTAAGTTTCCAAACGATAAATGTAAACGTTTCTGAGAGAAGGGCGACAATTGTGACGATCAGTCATTACGTCATTACGAAACAAAAGACGAAACGGGAGATTTTCTTCCGTTTTTACTATATATTAACACTTTTCGCTCTTTCTCATGCTATGTGGCCACCAGACCTCAGTTCATGCAAAACCTCAAGGTCCTCGGTCAACTGCAAGGCACCAACTCCGGCTAATAATTGAATATTCGAAAACCAAAACATTAATTTTACTACTTCTTTCTTGCCGATTGCTTGAATTTAGAAGGCTCTGTTTTGTTGCTTGAAGTGCCATCGAATACGTCAGCGCACGGCGTAAGTTTCCAAACGAAAAATGTAAACGTTTCTGAGAGAAGGGCGACAATTGTGACGATCAGTCATTACGTCATTACGAAACAAAAGACGAAACGGGAGATTTTCTTCCGTTTTTACAATATATTAACACTTCTCGCTCTTTCTCATGCTCTGTGGCTGCCAGACCTAAGTTCATGCAAAACCTCAAGGTCCTCGGTCAACTGCAAGGCACCAACTCCAGCTAATAATTGAATATTCGAAAACCAAACATTAATTTTACTACTCCTTTCTTGCCGATTGCTTCAACTTAGAAGGCTCTGTTTTGTTGCTTGTAGTGCCATCGAATACGTCAGCGCACGGCGTAAGTTTCCAAACGATAAATGTAAGGGTTTCTGAGAGAAGGGCGACAATTGTGACGATCAGTCATTACGTCATTCCGAAACAAAAGATGAAACGGGAGATTTTCTTCCGTTTTTTACAATATTTTAAACACTGTTCGCTCTTTCTCATGCTATGTGGCTACCAGACCTCAGTTCATGCAAAAACCTCAAGTTCCTCGGTTAACTGCAAGGCACCAACTCCGGCTAATAATTGAATATTCGAAAACCAAAACATTAATTTTACTACTTCTTTCTTGCCGGTTGCTTCAACTTAGAAGGCTCTGTTTTGTTGCTTGATGTACCATCTATTACGTCAGCGCATGGCGTAATTTTCCAAACGATAAATGTAAGCGTTTCTGAGAGAAGGGCGACAATTGTGACGATCAGTCATTACGTCATTACGAAACAAAAGACGAAACGGGAGAATTTCTTCCGTTTTTACAATGTATTATTACTTTTTGCTCTTTCTCATGCTGTGTGGCTATCAGACCTCAGTTCATGCAAAACCTCAAGGTCCTCATTCAACTGCAATGCACCAACTCCGGCCAATGATTGAATATTCGAAAACCAAAACATTAATTTTACTACTTCTTTCTTGCCGATTGCTTCAACTTAGAAGGCTCTGTTTTGTTGCTTGTAGTGCCATCGAATACGTGAGCGCACGACGTAAGTTTCCAAACGATAAATGTAAACGTTTCTGAGAGAAGGGCGACAATTGCGACGATCAGTCATAACGTCATTACGAAACAAAAGACGAACGGGAGATTTTTTTTCGTTTTTACAATATATTAACACTTTTCGCTCTTTCTCATGCTATGTGGCTACCAGACCACAGTTCATGCAAAACCTCAAGGTCCTCGGTCAACTGCAATGAACCAACTCCGGCTAATAATTGCATATTCGAGAACCAAAACATTAATTTTACTACTTCTTTCTTACCGATTGCTTCAACTTAGAAGGCTCTGTTTTGTTGCTTGTAGTGCCATCGAATACGTGAGCGCACGACGTAAGTTTCCAAACGATAAATGTAAACGTTTCTGAGAGAAGGGCGACAATTGTAACGATCAGTCATTACGTCATTACGAAACAAAAGACGAAACGGAAGATTTTCTTCCGTTTTTACAATATATTAACACTTTTCGCTCTTTCTCATGCTATGTGGCTACCAGACCTCAGTTCATGCAAAACCTCAAGGTCCTCAGTCAACTGCAAGGCACCAACTCCGGCTAATAATTGAATATTCGAAAACCAAAACATTAATTTTACTACTTCTTTCTTGCCGATTGCTTCAACTTAGAAGGCTCTGTTTTGTTGCTTGCAGTGCCATCGAATACCTCAGCGCACGGCGCAAGTTTCCAAACGATAAATGTAAACGTTTCTCAGAGAAGGGCGACAATTGTGACGACCAGTCAGTACGTCATTACGAAACAAAAGACGAAACGGGAGATTTTCTTCCGTTTTTACAATATATTAACACTTTTCGCTCTTTCTCATGCTATGTGGCTACCAGACCTCAGTACATGCAAAACCTCAAGGTCCTCGGTCAACTGCAAGGCACCAACACCGGCTAATAATTGAATATTCGAAAACCAAAACATTAATTTTACTACTTCTTTCTTGCCGATTGCTTCACCTTAGAAGGCTCTGTTTTGTTGCTTGTAGTGCCATCGAATACGTCAGCGCGCGGCGTAAGTTTCCAAACGATAAATGTAGACGTTTCTCAGAGAAGGGCGACAATTGTGACGACCAGTCATTACGTCATTACGAAACAAAAAAAGAAACGGGGGATTATCTTCCGTTTTTAAAATATATTAACACTTTTCGCTCTTTCTCATGCTATGTGGCTACCAGACCTCAGTACATGCAAAACCTCAAGGTCCTCGGTCAACTGCAAGGCACCAACTCCGGCTAATAATTGAATATTCGAAAACCAAAACATTAATTTTACTACTTCTTTCTTGCCGATTGCTACAACTTAGATGGCTCTGTTTTGTTGCTTGTAGTGCCATCGAATACCTCAGCGCACAGCGTAAGTTTCCAAACGATAAATGTAAACGTTTCTGAGTGAAGGGCGACAATTGTGACGATCAGTCATTACGTCATTACGAAACAAAAGACGAAACCGGAGATTTTCTTTCGTTTTTACAATATATTAACACTTTTCGCTCTTTCTGATGCTATGTCGCTACCAGACCTCAGTTCATGCAAAACCTCAAGGTCCTCGGTCAACTGCAAGGCACGAACTCAGGCTAATAATTGAATATTTCAAAACCAAAACAATAATTTTACTACTTCTTTCTTGCCGATTGCTTCAACTTAGAAGGCTCAGTTTTGTTGCTTGTAGTGCCATCGAATACCTCAGCGCACGGTGTAAGTTCCAAACGATAAATGTAAACGTTTCTGAGAGAAGGTCGACAATTGTGACGATCAGTCATTACGTCATTACGAAACAAAAGTCCGAACGGGAGATTTTCTTCCGTTTTTACAATATATTAACACTTTTCGCTCTTTCTCATGCTATGTGGCTACCAGACCTCAGTTCATGCAAAACCTCAAGGTCCTCGGTCAACTGCAAGGCACCAACTCCGGCTAATAATTGAATATTCGAAAACCAAAACTTTAATTTTACTACTTCTTTCTTGCCGATTTCTTCAACTTAGAAGGCTCTGTTTTGTTGCTTGTAGTGCCATCGAATACGTCAGCGCACGACGTAAGTTTCCAAACGATAAATGTAAAGGTTTCTGAGAGAAGGGCGACAATTGTGACGATCAGTCATTACGTCATTACGAAACAAAAGACGAAACGTTAGATTTTCTTTCGTTTTTACAATATATTAACACTTTTCGCTCTTTCTCATGCTATGTGGCTACCAGACATCAGTTCATGCAAAACCTCAAGGTCCTCGGTCAACTGCAATGCACCAACTCCGGCTAATAATTGAATATTCGAAAACCAAAACATTAATTTTACTACTTCTTTCTTACCGTTTGCTTCAACTTAGAAGGCTCTGTTTTGTTGCTTGTAGTGCCATGGAATACGTGAGCGCACGACGTAGGTTTCCAAACGATAAATGTAAACGTTTCTGAGAGAAGAGCGACAATTGTGACGATCAGTCATTACGTCATTACGAAACAAAAGACGAAACGGGAGATTTTCTTCCGTTTTTACAATATATTAACACTTTTCGCTCTTTCTCATGCTATGTGGCTACCAGACCTCAGTTCATGCAAAACCTCAAGGTCCTTGGTCAACTGCAAGGCACCAACTCCGGCTAATAATTGAATATTCGAAAAGCAAAACATTAATTTTACTACTTCTTTCTTGCCGATTGCTTCAACTTAGAAGGCACTGGTTTGTTGGTTGTAGTGCCATCGAATACGTCAGTGCACGGCGTAAGATTCCAAACGATAAATGTAAACGTTTTTGAGAGAAGGGCGACAATTGTGACGATCAGTCATTACGTCATTAAGAAACAAAAGACGAAACGGGAGATTCTGTTCCGTTTTTACAATATATTAACACTTTTCGCTCTTTCTCATGCTATGTGGCTACCAGACCTCAGTTCATGCAATACCTCAAGGTCCTCGGTCAAGTGCAATGCACCAACTCCGGCTAATAATTGAATATTCGAAAACCAAACATTAATTTTACTACTCCTTTCTTGCCGATTGCTTCAACTTAGAAGGCTCTGTTTTGTTGCTTGTAGTGCCATCGAATACGTCAGCGCACGGCGTAAGTTTCCAAACGATAAATGTAAATGTTTCTGAGAGAAGGGCGACAATTGTGACGATCAGTCATTACGTCATTACGAAACAAAAGACGAAACGGGAGATTTTCTTCCGTTTTTACAATGTATTATTAGTTTTTGCTCTTTCTCATGCTGTGTGGCTATCAGACCTCAGTTCATGCAAAACCTTGAAGGTCCTCGGTCAACTGCAATGCACCAACTCCGGCCAATGATTGAATATTCGAAAACCAAAACATTAATTTTACTACTTCTTTCTTGCCGATTGCTTCAACTTAGAAGGCTCTGTTTTGTTGCTTGTAGTGCCATCGAATACGTGAGCGCACGACGTAAGTTTCCAAACGATAAATGTAAACGTTTCTGAGAGAAGGGCGACAATTGTGACGATCAGTCATTACGTCATTACGAAACAAAAGACGAAACGGGAGATTTTCTTCCGTTTTTACAATATATTAACCGTTTTCGCTCTTTCTCATGCTATGTGGCTACCAGACGTCAGTTCATGCAAAACCTCAAGGTCCTCGGTCAACTGCAAGGCACCAACTCCAGCTAATAATTGGATATTCGAAAAATAAAACATTAATTTTTACTACTTCTTTCTTGCCGATTGCTTCAACTTAGAAGGCTCTGTTTTGTTGCTTGATGTGCCATCTATTACTTCAGCGCATGGCGTAAGGTTCCAAACGATAAATGTAAACGTTTCTGAGAGAAGGGCGACAATTGTGACGATCAGTCATTACGTCATTACGAAACAAAAGACGAAACGGGAGATTTTCCTTCCGTTTTTACAATGTATTATTACTTTTTGCTCTTTCTCATGCTGTGTGGCTATCAGACCTCAGTTCATGCAAAACCTCAAGGTCCTCGGTCAACTGCAAGGCACCAACTCCGGCTAATAATTGAATAATCGAAAACCAAAACTTTAATTTTACTACTTCTTTCTTGCCAATTGCTTCAACTTAGAAGGCACTGGTTTGTTGGTTGTAGTGCCATCGAATACGTCAGTGCACGGCGTAAGATTCCAAACGATAAATGTAAACGTTTTTGAGAGAAGGGCGACAATTGTGACGATCAGTCATTACGTCATTAAGAAACAAAAGACGAAACGGGAGATTCTGTTCCGTTTTTACAATATATTAACACTTTTCGCTCTTTCTCATGCTATGTGGCTACCAGACCCTCCATGCAAAACCTCAAGGTCCTCGGTCAACTGCAAGGCACCAACTCCGGCTAATAATTGAATATTCGAAAACCAAAACATTAATTTTACTACTTTTTTCTTGCCGATTGCTTCAACTTAGAAGGCTCTGTTTTGTTGCTTGTAGTGCCATCGAATAGGTCAGCGCTCGGCGTAAGTTTCCAAACGATAAATGTAAAGGTTTCTGAGAGAAGGGCGACAATTGTGACGATCAGTCATTACGTCATTACGAAACAAAAGACGAAACGGGAGATTTTCTTCCGTTTTTACAATATATTAACACTTTTCGCTCTTTCTCATGCTGTGTGGCTACCAGACCTCCGTTCATGCAAAACCTCAAGGTCCTCGGTCAACTGCAAGGCACCAACTCCGGCTAATAATTGAATATTCGAAAACCAAAAACATTAATTTTCACTACTTCTTTCTTGCCGTTTGCTTCGACTTAGATGGCTCTGTTTTGTTGCTTGTAGTGCCATCGAATACGTCAGCGCACGGCGTAAGGTTCCAAACGATAAATGTAAACGTTTCTGAGAGAAGGGCGACAATTGTGACGATCAGTCATTACGTCATTACGAGACAAAAGACGAAACGGGAGATTTCCTTCCAATTTTACAATATATTAACACTTTTCGCTCTTTCTCATGCTATGTGGCTACCAGACCTCAGATCATGCAGAACCTCAAGGTCCTCGGTCAACTGCAAAGCACCAACTCCGGCAAATATTTGAATATTCGAAAACCAAAACATTAATTTTACTACTTCTTTCTTGCCGAATGCTTCTACTTAGAAGGCTCTGTTTTGTTGCTTGTAGTGCCATTGAATACGTCAGCGCACGACGTAAGTTTCCAAACGATAAATGTAAAGGTTTCTGAGAGAAGGGCGACAATTGTGACGATCAGTCATTACGTCATTACGAAACAAAAGACGAAACGGGAGATTTTCTTCAATTTTTACAATATATTAACACTTTTCGCTCTTTCTCATGCTGTGTGGCTACCAGATCTCAGTTCATGCAAAAGCTCAAGGTCCTCGGTCAACTGCAAGGCACAAAACTCCGGCTAATAATTGAATATTCGAAAACCAAATCATTAATCTTCACGACTTCTTTCTTACCGATTGCTTCAACTTAAATGGCTCTGTTTTGTTGCTTGTAGTGCCATCGAATACGTCAGCGCACGGCGTAAGATTCCAAACGATAAATGTAAACGTTTTTGAGAAAAGGGCGACAATTATGACGATCAGTCATTACGTCATTACAAAACAAAAGACGAAACGGGAGATTTTCTTCCGATTTTTCAATATATTAGCACTTTTCGCTCTTTCTTATGCTATGTGGCTACCAGATTTCAGATCATGCAACACCTCAAGGTCCTCGGTCAACTGCAAGGCAGCAACTTCGGCTAATAATTGAATATTCGATAACCAAAACTTTAATTTTATTACTTTTTTCTTGCCGATTGCTTCAACTTAGAAGGCTTTGTTTTGTTGCTTGTAGTGCCATCGAATACGTCAGCGCACAGCGTAAGTTTCCAAACGATAAATTGTAAACGTTTCTGAGAGAAGGGCGACAATTTTGACGATCAGTCATTATGTGGTCACCAAACAAAAGACGAAACGGTAGATTTTCTTCCGTTTTTGCAATATATTAACACTTTTCGCTTTTTCTCAAGCTATGTGGCTAGCAGACCTCAGTTCATGCAAAACCTCAAGGTCCAAAGTCAACTACAAGGCACCAACTCCGGCTAATAATTGAATATTTGAAAACCAAGACATTAATTTTACTACTTCTTTCTTGCCGATTGCTACAACTTAGAAGGCTCTGTTTTGTTGCTTGTAGTGCCATCGAATACGTCGGCGCACGGCGTAAGTTTCCAAACGATAAATGTAAACGTTTCTGAGAGAAGGGCGACAATTGTGACGATCAGTCATTACGTCATTACGAAACAAATGACGAAACGGGAGATTTTCTTCCGTTTTTACAATATATTAACACTTTTCGCTCTTTCTCATGCTATGTGGCTACCAGACCTCAGTTCATGCAATACCTCGAGGTCCTCGGTCAACTGCAAGGCACCAACTCCGGCTAATAATTGAATATTCGAAAACCAAAACATTAATTTTACTACTTCTTTCTTGCCGCTTGCTTCAACTTAGTAGGCTCTGTTTTGTTGCTTGTAGTGCCATCGAATACATCAGCGCACGGCGTAAGTTTCCAAACGATAAATGTAAACGTTTCTGAGAGAAAGGCGACAATTGTGACGATCAGTCATTACGTCATTACGAAACAAATGACGAAACGGTAGATTTTCTTCCGTTTTTACAATATATTAACACTTTTCGCTCTTTCTCGTGCTATGTGGCTACCAGACCTCAGTTCATGCAAAACCTCAAGGTCCTCGGTCAATTGCAAGGCACCAACTCTGGCTAATAATTGAATATTCGAAAACCAAAACATTAATTTTACTACTTCTTTCTTGCCGATTGCTTCAACTTAGAAGGCTCTGTTTTGTTGCTTGTAGTGCCATCGAATACCTCAGCGCATGGCGTAAGTTTCCAAACGATAAATGTAAACGATTCAGAGAAAAGGGCGACTATTGTGACGATCAGTCATTACGTCATTACGAAACAAAAGACGAAACGGAAGATTTTCTTCCGTTTTTACAATATATTAACACTTTTCGCTCTTTCTCATGCTATGTGGCTAGGAGACCTCAGTTCATGCAAAACCTCAAGGTCCTCGGTCAACTGCAAGGCACCAACTCCGGCTATTAATTGAACATTCGAAACGAAAAACATTAATTTTCACTACTTCTTTCTTGCCGATTGCTTCAACTTAGAAGGCTCTGTTTTGTTGCTTGTAGTGCCATCGAATAGGTCAGCGCTCGGCGTAAGTTTCCAAACGATAAATGTAAACGTTTCTGAGAGAAGGACGACAATTGTGACGATCAGTCATTACGTCATTGCGAAACAAAAGACGAAACGGGAGATTTTCTTCCGTTTTTACAATATATTAACACTTTTCGCTCTTTCTCATGCTGTGTGGCTACTAGACCTCCGTTCATGCAAAACCTCAAGGTCCTCGGTCAACTGCAAGGCACCAACTCCGGCTATTAATTGAACATTCGAAAACGAAAAACATTAATTTTCACTACTTCTTTCTTGCCGTTTGCTTCGACTTAGATGGCTCTGTTTTGTTGCTTGTAGTGCCATCGAATACGTCAGCGCACGGCGTAAGGTTCCAAACGATAAATGTAAACGTTTCTGAGAGAAGGGCGACAATTGTGACGATCAGTCATTACGTCATTACGAGACAAAAGACGAAACGTGAGATTTCCTTCCAATTTTACAATATATTAACACTTTTCGCTCTTTCTCATGCTATGTGGCTACCAGACCTCAGTTCATGCAAAACCTCAAGGTCCTCGGTCAACTGCAAGGCACCAACTCCGTCTAATAATTGAATATCCGAAAACCAAAACATTAATTTTACTACTTCTTTCTTGCCGATTGCTTCAACTTAGAAGGCTCTGTTTTGTTGCTTGTAGTGCCATCGAATACGTCACCGCACGGCGTAAGTTTCCAAACGATAATTGTAATCGTTTCTGAGAGAAGGGCGACAATTGTGACGATCAGTCATTACATCATTACGAAACAAAAGACGAAACGGGAGATTTTCTTCCGTTTTTACAATATATTAACACTTTTCGCTCTTTCTCATGCTATGTGGTTACCAGACCTCAGTTCATGCAAAACCTCAAGGTCCTCGGTCAACTGCAAGGCACCAACTCCGGCTAATATTTGAATATTCGAAAACCAAAACATTAATTTTACTACTTCTTTCTTGCCGAATGCTTCAACTTAGAAGGCTCTGTTTTGTTGTTTGTAGTGCCATTGAATACCTCAGCGCACGGCGTAAGTTTCCAAACGATAAATGTAAACGTTTCTGAGAGAAGGGCGACAATTGTGACGATCAGTCATTACGTCATTACGAGACAAAAGACGAAACGGGAGATTTCCTTCCAATTTTACAATATATTAACACTTTACGCTCTTTCTCATGCTATGTGGCTACCAGACCTCAGTTCATGCAAAACCTCAAGGTCCTCGGTCAACTGCAAGGCACCAACTCCGTCTAATAATTGAATATCCGAAAACCAAAACATTAATTTTACTACTTCTTTCTTGCCGATTGCTTCAACTTAGAAGGCTCTGTTTTGTTGGTTGTAGTGCCATCGAATACGTCACCGCACTTCGTAAGTATGCAAACGATAATTGTAATCGTTTCTGAGAGAAGGGCGACAATTGTGACGATCAGTCATTACATCATTACGAAACAAAAGACGAAACGGGAGATTTTCTTCCGTTTTTACAATATATTAACACTTTTCGCTCTTTCTCATGCTATGTGGCTACCAGACCTCAGTTCATGCAAAACCTCAAGGTCCTCGGTCAACTGCAAGGCACCAACTCCGGCTAATATTTGAATATTCGAAAACCAAAACATTAATTTTACTACTTCTTTCTTGCCGAATGCTTCAACTTAGAAGGCTCTGTTTTGTTGTTTGTAGTGCCATTGAATACCTCAGCGCACGGCATAAGTTTCCAAACGATAAATGTAAACGTTTCTAAGAGTAGGCCGACAATTGTGACGATCAGTCATTACGTCATTACGAAACAAAAGACGAAACGGGAGATTTTCTTCAATTTTTACAATATATTAACACTTTTCGCTCTTTCTCATGCTGTGTGGCTACCAGACCTCAGTTCATGCAAAACCTCAAGGTCCTAAGTCAACTACAAGGCACCAACTCCGGCTAATAATTGAATATTTGAAAACCAAGACATTAATTTTACTACTTCTTTCTTGCCGATTGCTACAACTTAGAAGGCTCTGTTTTGTTGCTTGTAGTGCCATCGAATACGTCGGCGCACGGCGTAAGTTTCCAAACGATAAATGTAAACGTTTCTGAGAGAAGGGCGACAATTGTGACGATCAGTCATTACGTCATTACGAAACAAATGACGAAACGGGAGATTTTCTTCCGTTTTTACAATATATTAACACTTTTCGCTCTTTCTCATGCTATGTGGCTACCAGACCTCAGTTCATGCAATACCTCGAGGTCCTCGGTCAACTACAAGGCACCAACTCCGGCTAATAATTGAATATTCGAAAACCAAAACATTAATTTTACTACTTCTTTCTTGCCGCTTGCTTCAACTTAGAAGGCTCTGTTTTGTTGCTTGTAGTGCCATCGAATACATCAACGCACGGCGTAAGTTTCCAAACGATAAATGTAAACGTTTCTGAGAGAAAGGCGACAATTGGACGATCAGTCATTACGTCATTACGAAACAAATGACGAAACGGTAGATTTTCTTCCGTTTTTACAATATATTAACACTTTTCGCTCTTTCTCATGCTATGTGGCTACCAGACCTCAGTTCATACAAAACCTCAAGGTCCTCGGTCAATTGCAAGGCACCAACTCTGGCTAATAATTGAATATTCGAAAACCAAAACATTAATTTTACTACTTCTTTCTTGCCGATTGCTTCAACTTAGAAGGCTCTGTTTTGTTGCTTGTAGTGCCATCGAATACCTCAGCGCATGGCGTAAGTTTCCAAACGATAAATGTAAACGATTCAGAGAAAAGGGCGACTATTGTGACGATCAGTCATTACGTCATTACGAAACAAAAGACGAAACGGAAGATTTTCTTCCGTTTTTACAATATATTAACACTTTTCGCTCTTTCTCATGCTATGTGGCTAGGAGACCTCAGTTCATGCAAAACCTCAAGGTCCTCGGTCAACTGCAAGGCACCAACTCCGTCTAATAATTGAATATCCGAAAACCAAAACATTAATTTTACTACTTCTTTCTTGCCGATTGCTTCAACTTAGAAGGCTCTGTTTTGTTGCTTGTAGTGCCATCGAATACGTCACCGCACGGCGTAAGTTTCCAAACGATAATTGTAATCGTTTCTGAGAGAAGGGCGACAATTGTGACGATCAGTCATTACATCATTACGAAACAAAAGACGAAACGGGAGATTTTCTTCCGTTTTTACAATATATTAACACTTTTCGCTCTTTCTCATGCTATGTGGCTACCAGACCTCAGTTCATGCAAAACCTCAAGGTCCTCGGTCAACTGCAAGGCACCAACTCCGTCTAATAATTGAATATCCGAAAACCAAAACATTAATTTTACTACTTCTTTCTTGCCGATTGCTTCAACTTAGAAGGCTCTGTTTTGTTGGTTGTAGTGCCATCGAATACGTCACCGCACTTCGTAAGTATCCAAACGATAATTGTAATCGTTTCTGAGAGAAGGGCGACAATTGTGACGATCAGTCATTACATCATTACGAAACAAAAGACGAAACGGGAGATTTTCTTCCGTTTTTACAATATATTAACACTTTTCGCTCTTTCTCATGCTATGTGGCTACCAGACCTCAGTTCATGCAAAACCTCAAGGTCCTCGGTCAACTGCAAGGCACCAACTCCGGCTAATATTTGAATATTCGAAAACCAAAACATTAATTTTACTACTTCTTTCTTGCCGAATGCTTCAACTTAGAAGGCTCTGTTTTGTTGTTTGTAGTGCCATTGAATACCTCAGCGCACGGCATAAGTTTCCAAACGATAAATGTAAACGTTTCTAAGAGTAGGCCGACAATTGTGACGATCAGTCATTACGTCATTACGAAACAAAAGACGAAACGGGAGATTTTCTTCAATTTTTACAATATATTAACACTTTTCGCTCTTTCTCATGCTGTGTGGCTACCAGACCTCAGTTCATGCAAAACCTCAAGGTCCTCGTCAACTGCAAGGCACCAACTCCGGCTAATAATTGAATATTCGAAAACCAAAACATTGATTTTCACTACTTCTTTCTTGCCGATTGCTTCGACTTAAATGGCTCTGTTTTGTTGCTTGTAGTGCCATTGAATACGTCAGCGCACGGCGTAAGATTCCAAACGACAAATGTAAACGTTTTTGAGGAAAGGGCGACATTTATGACGATCAGTCATTACGTCATTACAAAACAAAAGACGAAACGGGAAATTTTCTTCCGATTTTTCAATATATTAGCACTTTTCGCTCTTTCTTATGCTATGTGGCTACCAGACCTCAGTTCATGCAATACCTCAAGGTCCTCGGTCAACTGCAAGGCAGCAACTTCGGCTAATAATTGAATATTCGAAAACCAAAACATTAATTTTATTACTTTTTTCTTGCCGATTGCTGCAACTTAGAAGGCTTTGTTTTGTTGCTTGTAGTGCCATCGAATACGTCAGCGCACGGCGTAAGTTTCCAAACGATAAATTGTAAACGTTTCTGAGAGAAGGGCGAAATTGTGACGATCAGTCATTATGTGATCACCAAACAAAAGACGAAACGGTAGATTTTCTTCCGTTTATGCAATATATTAACATTTTTCGCTTTTTCTCAAGCTATGTGGCTACCAGACCTCAGTTCACGCAAAACCTCAAGGTCCTAAGTCAACTGCAAGGCACCAACTCCGGCTAATAATTGAATATTTGAAAACCAAGACATTAATTTTACTACTTCTTTCTTGCCGATTGCTACAACTTAGAAGGCTCTGTTTTGTTGCTTGTAGTGCCATCGAATACGTCGGCGCATGGCGTAAGTTTCCAAACGATAAATGTAAACGTTTCTGAGAGAAGGGCGACAATTGTGACGATCAGTCATTACGTCATTACGAAACAAATGACGAAACGGGAGATTTTCTTCCGTTTTTACAATATATTAACACTTTTCGCTCTTTCTCATGCTATGTGGCTACCAGACCTCAGTTCATGCAATACCTCGAGGTCCTCGGTCAACTGCAAGGCACCAACTCCGGCTAATAATTGAATATTCGAAAACCAAAACATTAATTTTACTACTTCTTTCTTGCCGCTTGCTTCAACTTAGAAGGCTCTGTTTTGTTGCTTGTAGTGCCATCGAATACCTCAGCGCACCGCGTAAGTTTCCAAACGATAAATGTAAACGTTTCTGAGAGAAAGGCGACAATTGTGACGATCAGTCATTACGTCATTACGAAACAAAAGACGAAACGGTAGATTTTCTTCCGTTTTTACAATATATTAACACTTTTCGCTCTTTCTCATGCTATGTGGCTACCAGACCTCAGTTCATGCAAAACCTCAAGGTCCTCGGTCAACTGCAAGGCACTAACTCTGGCTAATAATTGAATATTCGAAAACCAAAACATTAATTGTACTACTTCTTTCTTGCCGATTGCTTCAACTTAGAAGGCTCTGTTTTGTTGCTTGTAGTGCCATCGAATACCTCAGCGCATGGCGTAAGTTTCCAAACGATAAATGTAAACGATTCAGAGAAAAGGGCGACTATTGTGACGATCAGTCATTACGTCATTACGAAACAAAAGACGAAACGGGAGATTTTCTTCCGTTTTTACAATATATTAACACTTTTCGCTCTTTCTCATGCTATGTGGCTAGGAGACCTCAGTTCATGCAAAACCTCAAGGTCCTCGGTCAACTGCAAGGCACCAACTCCGGCCAATAATTGAATATACGAAAACCAAACATTAATTTTACTACTTCTTTCTTGCCGATTGCTTTAACTTAGAAGGCTCTGTTTTGTTGCTTGTAGTGCCATCGAATACCTCAGCGCACGGCGTAAGTTTCCAAACGATAAATGTAAACGTTTCTGAGAGAAGGGCGACAATTGTGACGATCAGTCATTACGTCATTACGAAACAAAAGACGAAACGGGAGATTTTCTTCAATTTTTACAATATATTAACACTTTTCGCTCTTTCTCATGCTGTGTGGCTACCAGACCTCAGTTCATGCAAAACCTCAAGGTCCTCGTCAACTGCAAGGCACCAACTCCGGCTAATAATTGAATATTCGAAAACCAAAACATTGATTTTCACTACTTCTTTCTTGCCGATTGCTTCGACTTAAATGGCTCTGTTTTGTTGCTTGTAGTGCCATTGAATACGTCAGCGCACGGCGTAAGATTCCAAACGACAAATGTAAACGTTTTTGAGGAAAGGGCGACATTTATGACGATCAGTCATTACGTCATTACAAAACAAAAGACGAAACGGGAAATTTTCTTCCGATTTTTCAATATATTAGCACTTTTCGCTCTTTCTTATGCTATGTGGCTACCAGACCTCAGTTCATGCAATACCTCAAGGTCCTCGGTCAACTGCAAGGCAGCAACTTCGGCTAATAATTGAATATTCGAAAACCAAAACATTAATTTTATTACTTTTTTCTTGCCGATTGCTGCAACTTAGAAGGCTTTGTTTTGTTGCTTGTAGTGCCATCGAATACGTCAGCGCACGGCGTAAGTTTCCAAACGATAAATTGTAAACGTTTCTGAGAGAAGGGCGAAATTGTGACGATCAGTCATTATGTGATCACCAAACAAAAGACGAAACGGTAGATTTTCTTCCGTTTATGCAATATATTAACATTTTTCGCTTTTTCTCAAGCTATGTGGCTACCAGACCTCAGTTCACGCAAAACCTCAAGGTCCTAAGTCAACTGCAAGGCACCAACTCCGGCTAATAATTGAATATTTGAAAACCAAGACATTAATTTTACTACTTCTTTCTTGCCGATTGCTACAACTTAGAAGGCTCTCTTTTGTTGCTTGTAGTGCCATCGAATACGTCGGCGCATGGCGTAAGTTTCCAAACGATAAATGTAAACGTTTCTGAGAGAAGGGCGACAATTGTGACGATCAGTCATTACGTCATTACGAAACAAATGACGAAACGGGAGATTTTCTTCCGTTTTTACAATATATTAACACTTTTCGCTCTTTCTCATGCTATGTGGCTACCAGACCTCAGTTCATGCAATACCTCGAGGTCCTCGGTCAACTGCAAGGCACCAACTCCGGCTAATAATTGAATATTCGAAAACCAAAACATTAATTTTACTACTTCTTTCTTGCCGCTTGCTTCAACTTAGAAGGCTCTGTTTTGTTGCTTGTAGTGCCATCGAATACCTCAGCGCACCGCATAAGTTTCCAAACGATAAATGTAAACGTTTCTGAGAGAAAGGCGACAATTGTGACGATCAGTCATTACGTCATTACGAAACAAAAGACGAAACGGTAGATTTTCTTCCGTTTTTACAATATATTAACACTTTTCGCTCTTTCTCATGCTATGTGGCTACCAGACCTCAGTTCATGCAAAACCTCAAGGTCCTCGGTCAACTGCAAGGCACTAACTCTGGCTAATAATTGAATATTCGAAAACCAAAACATTAATTGTACTACTTCTTTCTTGCCGATTGCTTCAACTTAGAAGGCTCTGTTTTGTTGCTCGTAGTGCCATCGAATACCTCAGCGCATGGCGTAAGTTTCCAAACGATAAATGTAAACGATTCAGAGAAAAGGGCGACTATTGTGACGATCAGTCATTACGTCATTACGAAACAAAAGACGAAACGGGAGATTTTCTTCCGTTTTTACAATATATTAACACTTTTCGCTCTTTCTCATGCTATGTGGCTAGGAGACCTCAGTTCATGCAAAACCTCAAGGTCCTCGGTCAACTGCAAGGCACCAACTCCGGCCAATAATTGAATATACGAAAACCAAACATTAATTTTACTACTTCTTTCTTGCCGATTGCTTTAACTTAGAAGGCTCTGTTTTGTTGCTTGTAGTGCCATCGAATACCTCAGCGCACGGCGTAAGTTTCCAAACGATAAATGTAAACGTTTCTGAGAGAAGGGCGACAATTGTGACGATCAGTCATTACGTCATTACGAAACAAAAGACGAAACGGGAGATTTTCTTCCGTTTTTACAATATATTAACACTTTTCGCTCTTTCTCAAGCTGTGTGGCTACCAGACCTCCGTTCATGCAAAACCTCAAGGTCCTCGGTCAACTGCAAGGCACCAACTCCGGCTATTAATTGAATATTCGAAAACCAAAAACATTAATTTTCACTACTTCTTTCTTGCCGTTTGCTTCGACTTAGATGGCTCTGTTTTGTTGCTTGTAGTGCCATCGAATACGTCAGCGCACGGCGTAAGGTTCCAAACGATAAATGTAAACGTTTCTGAGAGAAGGGCGACAATTGTGACGATCAGTCATTACGTCATTACGAGACAAAAGACGAAACGGGAGATTTCCTTCCAATTTTCAATATATTAACACTTTTCGCTCTTTCTCATGCTATGTGGCTACCAGACCTCAGTTCATGCAAAACCTCAAGGTCCTCGGTCAACTGCAAGGCACCAACTCCGTCTAATAATTGAATATCCGAAAACCAAAACATTAATTTTACTACTTCTTTCTTGCCGATTGCTTCAACTTAGAAGGCTCTGTTTTGTTGCTTGTAGTGCCATCGAATACGTCACCGCACGGCGTAAGTATCCAAACGATAATTGTAATCGTTTCTGAGAGAAGGGCGACAATTGTGACGATCAGTCATTACATCATTACGAAACAAAAGACGAAACGGGAGATTTTCTTCCGTTTTTACAATATATTAACACTTTTCGCTCTTTCTCATGCTATGTGGCTACCAGACCTCAGTTCATGCAAAACCTCAAGGTCCTCGGTCAACTGCAAGGCACCAACTCCGGCTAATATTTGAATATTCGAAAACCAAAACATTAATTTTACTACTTCTTTCTTGCCGAATGCTTCAACTTAGAAGGCTCTGTTTTGTTGTTTGTAGTGCCATTGAATACCTCAGCGCACGGCGCAAGTTTCCAAACGATAAATGTAAACGTTTCTGAGAGAAGGGCGACAATTGTGACGATCAGTCATTACGTCATTACGAAACAAAAGACGAAACGGGAGATTTTCTTCAATTTTTACAATACATTAACACTTTTCGCTCTTTCTCATGCTGTGTGGCTACCAGACCTCAGTTCATGCAAAACCTCAAGGTCCTCGGTCAACTGCAAGGCACCAACTCCGGCTAATAATTGAATATTCGAAAACCAAAACATTAATTTTCACTACTTCTTTCTTGCCGATTGCTTCGACTTAAATGGCTCTGTTTTGTTGCTTGTAGTGCCATCGAATACGTCAGCGCACGGCGTAAGATTCCAAACGACAAATGTAAACGTTTTTTGAGAAAAGGGCGACAATTATGACGATCAGTCATTACGTCATTACAAAACAAAAGACGAAACGGGAGATTTTCTTCCGATTTTTCAATATATTAGCACTTTTCGCTCTTTCTTATGCTATGTGGCTACCAGACCTCAGTTCATGCAATACCTCAAGGTCCTCGGTCAACTGCAAGGCAGCAACTTCGGCTAATAATTGAATATTCGAAAACCAAAACATTAATTTTATTACTTTTTTCTTGCCGATTGCTGCAACTTAGAAGGCTTTGTTTTGTTGCTTGTAGTGCCATCGAATACGTCAGCGCACAGCGTAAGTTCCCAAACGATAAATTGTAAACGTTTCTGAGAGAAGGGCGAAATTGTGACGATCAGTCACTATGTGATCACCAAACAAAAGACGAAACGGTAGATTTTCTTCCGTTTTTGCAATATATTAACACTTTTCGCTTTTTCTCAAGCTATGTGGCTACCAGACCTCAGTTCATGCAAAACCTTAAGGTCCTAAGTCAACTGCAAGGCACCAACTCCGGCTAATAATTGAATATTTGAAAACCAAGACATTAATTTAACTACTTCTTTCTTGCCGATTGCTACAATTTAGAAGGCTCTGTTTTGTTGCTTGTAGTGCCATCGAATACGTCAGCGCACGGCGTAAGTTTCCAAACGATAAATGTAAACGTTTCTGAGAGAAGGACGACAATTGTGACGATCAGTCATTACGTCATTACGAAACAAAAGACGAAACGGGAGATTTTCTTCCGTTTTTACAATATATTAACACTTTTCGCTCTTTCTCATGCTATGTGGCTACCAGACCTCAGTTCATGCAATACCTCGAGGTCCTCGGTCAACTGCAAGGCACCAACTCCGGCTAATAATTGAATATTCGAAAACCAAAACATTAATTTTACTACTTCTTTCTTGCCGCTTGCTTCAACTTAGAAGGCTCTGTTTTGTTGCTTGTAGTGCCATCGAATACCTCAGCGCACGGCGTAAGTTTCCAAACGATAAATGTAAACGTTTCTGAGAGAAGGGCGACAATTGTGACGATCAGTCATTACGTCATTACGAAACAAAAGACGAAACGGGAGATTTTCTTCCGTTTTTACAATATATTAACACTTTTCGCTCTTTCTCATGCTATGTGGCTACCAGACCTCAGTTCATGCAAAACCTCAAGGTCCTCGGTCAACTGCAAGGCACCAACTCCGGCTAATAATTGTATATTCGAAAACCAAAACATTAATTTTATTACTTCTTTCTTGCCGATTGCTTCAACTTAAAAGGCTCTGTTTTGTTGCTTGTAGTGCCATCGAATAGGTCAGCGCTCGGCGTAAGTTTCCAAACGATAAATGTAAACGTTTCTGAGAGAAGGACAACAATTGTGACGATCAGTCATTACGTCATTACGAAACAAAAGACGAAACGGGTGATTTTCTTCCGTTTTTACAATATATTATCACTTTTCGCTCTTTCTCATGCTGTGTGGCTACCAGACCTCCGTTCATGCAAAACCTCAAGGTCCTCGGTCAACTGCAAGGCACCAACTCCGGCTATTAATTGAATATTCGAAAACCAAAAACATTAATTTTCACTACTTCTTTCTTGCCGTTTGCTTCGACTTAGATGGCTCTGTTTTGTTGCTTGTAGTGCCATCGAATACGTCAGCGCACGGCGTAAGGTTCCAAACGATAAATGTAAACGTTTCTGAGAGAAGGGCGACAATTGTGACGATCAGTCATTACGTCATTACGAGACAAAAGACGAAACGGGAGATTTCCTTCCAATTTTACAATATATTAACACTTTTCGCTCTTTCTCATGCTATGTGGCTACCAGACCTCAGTTCATGCAAAACCTCAAGGTCCTCGGTCAACTGCAAGGCACCAACTCCGTCTAATAATTGAATATCCGAAAACCAAAACATTAATTTTACTACTTCTTTCTTGCCGATTGCTTCAACTTAGAAGGCTCTATTTTGTTGCTTGTAGTGCCATCGAATACGTCACCGCACGGCGTAAGTTTCCAAACGATAATTGTAATCGTTTCTGAGAGAGGGGCGACAATTGTGACGATCAGTCATTACATCATTACGAAACAAAAGACGAAACGGGAGATTTTCTTCCGTTTTTACAATATATTAACACTTTTCGCTCTTTCTCATGCTATGTGGCTACCAGACCTCAGTTCATGCAAAACCTCAAGGTCCTCGGTCAACTGCAAGGCACCAACTCCGGCTAATATTTGAATATGCGAAAACCAAAACATTAATTTTACTACTTCTTTCTTGCCGAATGCTTCAACTTAGAAGGCTCTGTTTTGTTGTTTGTAGTGCCATTGAATACCTCAGCGCACGGCGTAAGTTTCCAAACGATAAATGTAAACGTTTCTGAGAGAAGGGCGACAATTGTCTCAACTCAAGTGGCAGACTCTGCAAGAGAGGCGCTCTGCATCGCGGTGTAGCTTGCTCGCCAGGTTTCGAGAGGGTGCGTTTCTGGATGAGGTATCGAATATATTGCTTCCCCCTACTTATACTTCCCGAGGAGATCACGAATGTAAAATTAGAGAGATTAGAGCGCGCACGGAG
The DNA here is from genome assembly GCF_021461385.2 of Schistocerca piceifrons. Taxonomy (NCBI): domain Eukaryota; kingdom Metazoa; phylum Arthropoda; class Insecta; order Orthoptera; family Acrididae; genus Schistocerca; species Schistocerca piceifrons. Next base: position 194,754,300 of record NC_060146.1, on the reverse strand, counting down.
GCTTTCAGACAGTCGTTCTTCCCGCGAACCATACGCGACTGGAACAGGAAAGGGAGGTAATGACAGTGGCACGTAAAGTGCCCTCCGCCACACACCGTTGGGTGGCTTGCGGAGTATCAATGTAGATGTAGATGTAGATCAGTCATTACGTCATTACGAGACAAAAGACGAAACGGGAGATTTCCTTCCAATTTTACAATATATTAACACTTTTCGCTCTTTCTCATGCTATGTGGCTACCAGACCTCAGTTCATGCAAAACCTCAAGGTCCTCGGTCAACTGCAAGGCACCAACTCCGTCTAATAATTGAATATCCGAAAACCAAAACATTAATTTTACTACTTCTTTCTTGCCGATTGCTTCAACTTAGAAGGCTCTGTTTTGTTGCTTGTAGTGCCATCGAATACGTCACCGCACGGCGTAAGTATCCAAACGATAATTGTAATCGTTTCTGAGAGAAGGGCGACAATTGTGACGATCAGTCATTACATCATTACGAAACAAAAGACGAAACGGGAGATTTTCTTCCGTTTTTACAATATATTAACACTTTTCGCTCTTTCTCATGCTATGTGGCTACCAGACCTCAGTTCATGCAAAACCTCAAGGTCCTCGGTCAACTGCAAGGCACCAACTCCGGCTAATATTTGAATATTCGAAAACCAAAACATTAATTTTACTACTTCTTTCTTGCCGAATGCTTCAACTTAGAAGGCTCTGTTTTGTTGTTTGTAGTGCCATTGAATACCTCAGCGCACGGCGCAAGTTTCCAAACGATAAATGTAAACGTTTCTGAGAGAAGGGCGACAATTGTGACGATCAGTCATTACGTCATTACGAAACAAAAGACGAAACGGGAGATTTTCTTCAATTTTTACAATACATTAACACTTTTCGCTCTTTCTCATGCTGTGTGGCTACCAGACCTCAGTTCATGCAAAACCTCAAGGTCCTCGGTCAACTGCAAGGCACCAACTTCGGCTAATAATTGAATATTCGAAAACCAAAACATTAATTTTTACTACTTCTTTCTTGCCGATTGCTTCGACTTAAATGGCTCTGTTTTGTTGCTTGTAGTGCCATCGAATACGTCAGCGCACGGCGTAAGATTCCAAACGGCAAATGTAAACGTTTTTGAGAAAAGGGCGACAATTATGACGATCAGTCATTACGTCATTACAAAACAAAAGACGAAACGGGAGATTTTCTTCCGATTTTTCAATATATTAGCACTTTTCGCTCTTTCTTATGCTATGTGGCTACCAGACCTCAGTTCATGCAAAACCTCAAGGTCCTCGGTCAACTGCAAGGCAGCAACTTCGGCTAATAATTGAATATTCGAAAACCAAAACATTAATTTTATTACTTTTTTCTTGCCGATTGCTGCAACTTAGAACGCTTTGTTTTGTTGCTTGTAGTGCCATCGAATACGTCAGCGCACGGCGTAGGTTTCCAAACGATAAATTGTAAAAGTTTCTGAGAGAAGGGCGAAATTGTGACGATCAGTCATTATGTGATCACCAAACAAAAGACGAAACGGTAGATTTTCTTCCGTTTTTGCAATATATTAACACTTTTCGCTTTTTCTCAAGCTATGTGGCTACCAGACCTCAGTTCATGCAAAACCTTAAGGTCCTAAGTCAACTGCAAGGCACCAACTCCGGCTAATAATTGAATATTTGAAAACCAAGACATTAATTTTACTACTTCTTTCTTGCCGATTGCTACAATTTAGAAGGCTCTGTTTTGTTGCTTGTAGTGCCATCGAATACGTCAGCGCACGGCGTAAGTTTCCAAACGATAAATGTAAACGTTTCTGAGAGAAGGGCGACAATTGTGACGATCAGTCATTACGAAACAAAAGACGAAACGGGAGATTTTCTTCCGTTTTTACAATATATTAACACTTTTCGCTCTTTCTCATTCTATGTGGCTACCAGACCTCAGTTCATGCAATACCTCAAGGTCCTCGGTCAACTGCAAGGCACCAACTCCGGCTAATAATTGAATATTCGAAAACCAAAACATTAATTTTACTACTTCTTTCTTGCCGCTTGCTTCAACTTAGAAGGCTCTGTTTTGTTGCTTGTAGTGCCATCGAATACCTCAGCGCACGGCGTAAGTTTCCAAACGATAAATGTAAACGTTTCTGAGAGAAGGGCGACAATTGTGACGATCAGTCATTACGTCATTACGAAACAAAAGACGAAACGGTAGATTTTCTTCCGTTTTTACAATATATTAACACTTTTCGCTCTTTCTCATGCTATGTGGCTACCAGACCTCAGTTTATGCAAAACCTCAAGGTCCTCGGTCAACTGCAGGGCACCAACTCCGGCTAATAATTGAATATTCGAAAACCAAAACATTAATTTTACTACTTCTTTCTTGCCGATTGCTTCAACTTAGAAGGCTCTGTTTTGTTGCTTGTAGTGCCATCGAATACTTCAGCGCATGGCGTAAGTTTCCAAACGATAAATGTCAACGATTCAGAGAAAAGGGCGACAATTGTGACGATCAGTCATTACGTCATTACGAAACAAAAGACGAAACGGGAGATTTTCTTCCGTTTTTACAATATATTAACACTTTTCGCTCTTTCTCATGCTATGTGGCAACCAGACCTCAGTTCATGCAAAACCTCAATTTCCTCGGTCAACAGCAAGGCACCAATTCCGGCCAATAATTGAATATCGAAAAAAAAACATTAATTTTACTAATTCTTTCTTGCCGATTGCTTCAACTTAAAAGGCTCTGTTTTGTTGCTTGTAGTGCCATCGAATACGTCAGCGTACGACGTAAGTTTCCAAACGATAAATGTAAAGGTCTCTGAGAGAAGGGTGACAATTGTGACGATCAGTCATTACGTCATTACGGAACAAAAGACGAAACGGGAGATTTTCTTCCGTATTTACAATATATTAACTCTTTTCGCTCTTTCTCATGCTATGTGGCTACCAGACCTCAGTTCATGCAAAACCTCAAGGTCCACGGTCAACTGCAAGGCACCAACTATGGCTAATAATTGAATTTTCGAAAATCAAAACATTAATTTTACCACTTCTTTCTTGCCGATTGCTTCAACTTAGAAGGCTCTGTTTTGTTGCTTGTAGTGCCATCGAATACGTCAGCGCACGACGTAAGTTTCCAAACGATAAATGTAAACGTTTCTGAGAGAAGGGCGATAATTGTGACGATCAGTCATTACGTCATTACGAAACAAAAGACGAAACGGGAGATTTTCTTCCGTTTTTACAATATATTAACACTTTTCACCCTTTCTCATGCTATGTGGCTACCAGACCTCAGTTCATGCAAAACCTCAAGGTCCTCGGTCAACTGCAAGGCACCATCTCTGGCTAATAATTGAATATTCGAAAACCAAAACATTAATTTTACTACTTCTTTCTTGCCGATTGCTACAACTTAGACGGCTCTGTTTTGTTGCTTGTAGTGCCATCGAATACCTCAGCGCATGGCGTAAGTTTCCAAACGATAAATGTAAACGATTTTGAGAAAAGGGCGATAATTGTGACGATCAGTCATTACGTCATTACGAAACAAAAGACGAAACGGGAGATTTTCTTCCGTTTTTACAATATATTAACACTTTTCGCTCTTTCTCATGCTATGTGGCTACCAGACCTCAGTTCATGCAAAACCTCAAGGTCCTCGGTCAACTGCAAGGCACCAACTCCGGCCAATAATTGAAAATTCGAAAAAAAAACATTAATTTTACTAATTCTTTCTTGCCGATTGCTTCTGTTGTGTCGGTAGCTGGGCCGACACCGTGAAGTTGATGGCTGAAAAGGAATGCTAGACTAACGCTTTAGCCGATAGTGCACGCACTGCTAAAGCAAACGGGCGTGAAGTCTGGAACATGAGAACTTATAAATGAATAAGAAGAAAAGTATGTAGATGCTTATTACTTATCTTTTAATTGTTCTTTGGAATACATCTCTCTTGAATACTCGTAAGCTATAGGCACTGATACAACTGGCGCCTTGCTAGTTCGTAGCCACTAACTTAGCTGATGGCTATTCTGTCTCTCGGCTAATGAGAGAGAAAGGCTTCGTACAACTGGGCGGTAGCTAGGTTCTCGTACAACTGGGGCGAGTGCTCTCTCGTATCACGAGACCTGGCTTGGTGGTGGCGCTAGGTCTGCGATTACACAGTGGCGACACGCGGGTCCGACATGTACTAAATGGACCGCGGCCGATTTAAGCTACCACCTAGCAAGTGTGGTGTCTGGCGGTGACACCACATTCCTCCCCCGCAAATCGGCGAACGGTCGTGTGATAAGGCTTCCGCCCGCCGTGGGGAGGACGACATGTTGACGTATGCGATGAGGTGGGGAGCCTAACAACAGGCGAGGCTGTGCCACCCGCACCCGGCCATCCGGTCCGAGGGGAGCTAGGAAACGCCTGAAAAACTAGTCCAGGGTGCACGTCAACATGCGGTGTATGCGCCCGTAAAGAGACAGGAGGTACCGAAGGGTCGACCTCCATTGCGTCGGGGTAGCCGACGCGCGATGACGTCATGTGGTCCGGAGCGGGCGGGAGTTCCATGGCGGAGGACAGCTGGTCACGGGAAGCGATCGGCGGCGCGTGACCCTGGGAGGCGCTTGGCGGCTGCAGCGAAGCGTCTAATGCGGGCGACGCCGGCGGGAGAACAGGCGGCGGCGGCGGCGGCTGCTGCTGCTGCGGCGGCGCGTCGCCATGGGGCAAAATGGAAGGCATCGTCGGTAACACCTGGGGATGAGGCGAGCCAGTAGATGGGTCCCCAGGGCGCTGACCGGACGGCACCGTCGCTGAAAGCAGACGGGGAGCCGCAGAACCCGAGCGACGACAGAGGCGCAGCTGATTGAGATGCCGACGCACCTCACCAGAGGCCCCCAAAACCAAATACATCGCGCGGCCGAGGCAGCGAAGAAGGCGCCCTGCGAGCCAACGCCGTGAACCTCGATAGTTGCGATAAAATACAACGTCGCCTGGAGCAAAAGCAGGAGTCTGCCGCTGCACAGGAACCTGATGCGGCGGATGCAGCAAAGACATCAAGGTGCGATGAGGACGACCGTGGAGCAACTCAGCCGGCGAGCGACCATCTCGGGGCTGAGAGCGATACGAAGACAAAAAGAGCAACAATGCGTCCTCCCGAGAATGCGACTCTTTCAATTTCAACATCTGTGACTTGAAAGTCCGGACCAATCGTTCAGCGGCACCGTTGGACTGAGGCGAAAACGGCGCGGAAGTCAGATGTTGAATACCATTGGCCTGGCAGAATGACTGAAATTCTGCGGACATGAATTGTGGGCCATTGTCGGAAACAATAGTCTGCGGAAGACCTTCAATGCAAAAGATAGCAGACAACGCTTGGATGGTGGCGGAGGACGTCGTGGAAGACATCCGGACAACAAAAGGAAAATTACTGAAGGCGTCGACCAGAACCAACCATCGAGCATTCCAGAATGGACCAGCAAAATCAATGTGCAAGCGTTGCCAAGGGGAAGTGGCTTTCGGCCATGCAAAGACTTTCCGCGGCGGTGCGGATTGTTGTTCGGCACACGCCGGGCACGAAGAACACATATTCGTAATCGCAGCATCGATTCCGAACCAAGTACAGTGCTGACGAGCAAGTTGTTTCGTTCGCACTATACCCCAATGTCCTTGGTGAAGAAGCCGTAAAACAGAGGACTGTAACGAACGTGGGACCACGACTCTGGACTGATCATTATCAGAACGCAACAACAAAACACCACGTCGAACAAAAAGTCGCTCCTTGTGAGCAATAAATCGGCGAACCAACGGATCCTCGATCCGAGACTTTGACAAAGGCCATTGCGTAGCAACAAAACGTAAAACAGTAGCAAGGACAGGGTCAGCAGCTGTGGCTGTAGCGACACGACGAAAATCAATCGGAAACGAGTCGACCACTTCATCGGTTTCCGAATCAAGGAACATGCAAGCAAGTTCGGAAGAATCGAATGCTTTATCCTCAGCAACAGGCAAACGGGACAACGCATCGGCGTTTCCGTGCTTAGCAGTGGACCGATAAAAGATATCGTAGCGGTACTGCGAGAGGAAAATAGACCAGCGAATGAATTTCTGCGCTGTACGTGGAGGTACAGGCTTGGTCGGATGAAAAAGCGATGTCAAAGGTTTGTGGTCTGTGATGATGGTAAAGTGACGACCATACAAGAAATCATGGAACTTAGTAACACCAAACACGAGAGCCAAAGCTTCTTTCTCTATCTGTGAATAATTTCTTTGCGCAGACGAGAGCAATTTGGACGCAAAGGCAATAGGGCGATCATGGGAGCCAACTTTGTGCGCAAGCACAGCACCGATCCCGAAATCCGATGCATCTACCATCAACAAAAGGGGTTTCTGGGGATCGAATGGCGTAAGGCAATTATTAGAAAGCAACGCCGATTTCAACTGGCGAAAGGCGCGTTCGCATTCCGTCGTCCAGACGAACGGAACACCTTTACGGCGTAAGCGATGAAGCGGAGCTGAAATGGAAGAGGCATTGCGCACAAATTTGTTGTAATAATTAATTTTACCCAACACACTCTGTAGCTGTTTCACATTTTGAGGGGAAGGCAATTCTTGTATGGCACGGAGGTGCTCTGGACTCGGATGTATGCCTTGGGCATTAATGACATGTCCCAGGTATGGTAAGTCACGAGCAAAAAACACACATTTGTCCTTCCTCAAGCGAAGACCATTTTGCCGCAAGACCTGAAATAATGTTCGTAAATTCGCAAGATGATCTTCTTCTGTCTGTCCGGAGATCACTATATCGTCCAGATAGTTTGCTGCAGTAGGGACCGACGCACAAATAGTTTGTAAATATTGCTGAAACAAGGCAGGGGCGGATGCACACCCGAATGGCAGTCTTTTGAAGCGGTACAATCCAAGATGCGTGTTAACCACCAATACGCGCTGGGATTTGTCGTCCACCGGTATTTGCAAGTACGCATCGGCTAGGTCCAACTTTGAAAAATATTTTCCCGGGCACAGTTTAGCAAAAAGATCTTCCGGGCGGGGCAAAGGAAAAGTAGCAGTCACTAGCTGTGGATTCACTGTGGCCTTGAAGTCCACGCAAAGTCTCAATTTTCCGGAAGGTTTTGGCAAAATGACTAAGGGTGAGGCCCAGAGAGAAGCTTGCACACGTTCAATTACACCCTGTGATTCGAGATCGTGTAACGTTCTTGCGACCTCATCACGCAATGCGTGGGGAACATTGCGCGCCCTGAAAAATTTCGGTTGCGCGTTTACCTTCAGTTCTAAATGTGCTTCATAGTTTTTAGCGCAACCTAAGCCCGGTGCAAAAACGTCTGCAAATTCGTCACACAGCCGAGAAACACTGTCTGTAGGCACAGTCTGATTCACTGATAGGACCTGATTTACAATAGACATGTTAAACAACTTAAATAAATCTAGACCAAACAAGTTCACTGCAGAAGAAGAACGAAGAACGTAAAATGACACAAGTTTTGTTTGTCCCTTGTATGTTGCAAGAAGGCTGCACTGTCCTAACACAGGAATTTTCTGTCCGGAATATGTAGTTAGCTTAACATTTGCGGAACGCAACGGAGGTTTGCCCAGTTGTTTGTACGTGTCGTGATTGAGCAATGAAACTGCAGCTCCGGTATCGAGCTGGAATGGTATCACTTGGCCGTCAAAGGCTAAGTCCACAAAAAGTTTATTGTCCTTCTGACGACAAGAGCGACTGTTGTGTGCAATTGGAACAGACACTGGTACAGAATCACTTGCTAATTGACGTGATTTCCGGCGACGTCGACGCACAGTTTTTGTGGGATGAACACAGTTACTGTTAGAGAAAGTGTCACTGGACGAAGTGGAATTAACGACATGAATGTCCATAGGCGAAGGTCCACGAGCCTGATTGTCCTTGGTTCGATTCCGGCGCGAAGCAAAGGGCCTGGAATGATTGTGATTGTCTGATCTGAGCTTTTTCTGGCAAACACTTTGAACATGTCCTTTCTTATTGCAGAAAAAGCAAATAGCTTGGCGTGACGGGCAATGTTCACGCGAATGTCTAGTAGCACACCGCGGGCATGATTTCACTGCATTTGTGGGCTGGCGCGGCACACCTGGCTTAGCACGCGGCGGTCGCTGTGTCGACGTGCGCAAGGCCCGGTTACCGGGCCGCGCAGCGCGTCCAGCGGGCCGGTTAATGTTACACACGGCTGGCGAAGTTTCAAAAGATTCCTGAGCACAGTCAAGTGTGTCCTGTCTATCCAATATGTCTATTACTTGTTGAAGGGAGGGATTAACCAGTTTCAAAATTTGCTCCCGTATGCGAACATCAGAAACGTTCTGTGCAATCGCATCACGCACCATTGTATCTGAATAAGAAAGACCACAGTCACATTCAAAGGCACAGTCCCTAGTAAGTCCTTGCAATGTTGCTACCCACTCCCTATTAGTTTGACCGGCCGTACGTTTTGTACGAAAGAACGTATACCGTTTTGCAACCACATTAACTGTTTCTTTGAAATAGGCATCTAATGCAGACAAAATTTCCTCGTAGGACAGAGTTGCTACGTCTCGGCGGGGAAACAATTTCACTATCACACGGTATGTGGACACACCGACACAAGAAAGCAAAAACGGCTGCCGCTCATTACCTTGAATTCTGTAGGCAGCGAGGTGGAAGGCAAACTGGCGGGACCACTCTTGCCAGGTCTCTTGGTTCGGGTCGTAGTGCCTAAAAGGCGGTGCAACGGCAGGTTGTGGCTGCGGTAGCGGTGAAGCGGCTGCGGCCGCATCGGTGTGCAGCGCACGTTGACCCTGGACGAGCTGTCCAAGGGCATCCAGTAACGCCTGCGTCTGCTGATTCTGCAAGCGATAAAATTCGGACAGTACATCTGGAGAATGTGGCGAAGCCATGACACAATTAAATGTAAGCAATCAGAAAAAGTTCACTTTTCCCTCGTCGCCAATAAATGTTGTGTCGGTAGCTGGGCCGACACCGTGAAGTTGATGGCTGAAAAGGAATGCTAGACTAACGCTGTAGCCGATAGTGCACGCACTGCTAAAGCAAACGGGCGTGAAGTCTGGAACATGAGAACTTATAAATGAATAAGAAGAAAAGTATGTAGATGCTTATTACTTATCTTTTAATTGTTCTTTGGAATACATCTCTCTTGAATACTCGTAAGCTATAGGCACTGATACAACTGGCGCCTTGCTAGTTCGTAGCCACTAACTTAGCTGATGGCTATTCTGTCTCTCGGCTAATGAGAGAGAAAGGCTTCGTACAACTGGGCGGTAGCTAGGTTCTCGTACAACTGGGGCGAGTGCTCTCTCGTATCACGAGACCTGGCTTGGTGGTGGCGCTAGGTCTGCGATTACACAGTGGCGACACGCGGGTCCGACATGTACTAAATGGACCGCGGCCGATTTAAGCTACCACCTAGCAAGTGTGGTGTCTGGCGGTGACACCACAGCTTCAACTTAAAAGGCTCTGTTTTGTTGCTTGTAGTGCCATCGAATACGTCAGCGTACGACGTAAGTTTCCAAACGATAAATGTAAAGGTTTCTGAGATAAGGGTGACAATTTTGACGAACAGTCATTACGTCATTACGAAACAAAAGACGAAACGGGAGATTTTCTTCCGTTTTTACAATATATTAACACTTGTCGCTCTTTCTCATGCTATGTGGCTACCAGACCTCAGTTCACGCAAAACCTCAAGGTCCACGGTCAACTGCAAGGCACCAACTCTGGCTAATAATTTAAGTTTCGAAAACCAAAACATTAATTTTACTACTTCTTTCTTGCCGATTGCTTCAACTTAGAAGGCTCTGTTTTGTTGCTTGTAGTGCCATCGAATACGTCAGCGAACGACGTAAGTTTCCAAACGATAAATGTAAACGTTTCTGAGACAAGGGCGACAATTGTGACGATCAGTCATTACGTCATTACGAAACAAAAGACGAAACGGGAGATTTTCTTCCGTTTTTACAATATATTAACACTTTTCACCCTTTCTCATGCTATGTGGCTACCAGACCTCAGTTCATGCAAAACCTCAAGGTCCTCAGTCAGCTGCAAGGCACCATCTCCGGCTAATAATTGAATATTCGAAAACCAAAACATTAATTTTACTACTTTTTTCTTCCCGATTGCTTCAACTTAGAAGGCTCTGTTTTGTTGCTTGTAGTGCCATCGAATACGTCAGCGAACGACGTAAGTTTCCAAACGATAAATGTAAACGTTTCTGAGACAAGGGCGACAATTGTGACGATCAGTCATTACGTCATTACGAAACAAAAGACGAAACGGGAGATTTTCTTCCGTTTTTACAATATATTAACACTTTTCACCCTTTCTCATGCTATGTGGCTACCAGACCTCAGTTCATGCAAAACCTCAAGGTCCTCAGTCAGCTGCAAGGCACCATCTCCGGCTAATAATTGAATATTCGAAAACCAAAACATTAATTTTACTACTTTTTTCTTCCCGATTGCTTCAACTTAGAAGGCTCTGTTTTGTTGCTTGTAGTGCCATCGAATACCTCAGCGCACGCCGTAAGTTTCCAAACGATAAATGTAAAGGTTTCTGAGAGAAGGGCGACAATTGTGACGATCAGTCATTACGTCATTACGAAACAAAAGTCGGAACGGGAGATTTTCTTCCGTTTTTACAATATATTAACACTTTTCGCTCTTTCTCATGCTATGTGGCTACCAGACCTCAGTTCATGCAAAACCTCAAGGTCCTCGGTCAACTGCAAGGCACCAACTGCGGCTAATAATTGAATATTCGAAAACCAAAACATTATTTTTACTAGTCCTTTCTTGCCTATTTCTTCAACTTAGAAGGTTCTGTTTTGTTGCTTGTAGTGCCATCGAATACGACAGCGCACGACGTAAGTTTCCAAACGATAAATGTAAAGGTTTCTGAGAGAAGGGCGACAATTGCGACGATCAGTCATTACGTCATTACGAAACAAAAGACGAAACGGGAGATTTTCTTCCGTTTTTACAATATATTAACACTTTTCGCTCTTTCTCATGCTATGTGGCTACCAGACCTCAGTTCATGCAAAACCTCAAGGTCCTCGGTCAACTGCAATGCACCAACTCCGGCTAATAATTGAATATTCGAAAACCAAAACATTAATTTTACTACTTCTTTCTTGCCGATTGCTTCAACTTAGAAGGCTCTGTTTTGTTGCTTGTAGTGCCAACGAATACGTGAGCGCACGACGTAAGTTTCTAAACGATAAATGTAAACGTTTCTGAGAGAAGGGCGATAATTGTGACGATCAGTCATTACGTCATTACGAAACAAAAGACGAAACGGGTGATTTTCTTCCGTTTTTACAATATATTAACACTTTTCGCTCTTTCTCATGCTATGTGGCTACCAGACCTCAGTTCATGCAAAACCACAAGGTCCTCAGTCAACTGCAAGGCACCAACTCCGGTTAATAATAGAATATTCGAAAACCAAAAAGATAATTTTACTACTTCTTTCTTGCCGATTGCTTCAACTTAGAAGGCTCTGCTTTGTTGCTTGTACTGCCATCGAATACCTCAGCTCACGGCGTAAGTTTCCAAACGATAAATGTAAAGGTTTCTGAGAGAAGGGCGACAATTGTGACGATCAGTCATTACGTCATTACGAAACAAAAGACGAAACGGGAGATTTTCTTCCGTTTTTACAATATATTAACACTTTTCGATCTTTCTCATGCTATGTGTCTACCAGACCTCAGTTCATGCAAAACCTCAAGGTCCTCGGTCAACTGCAAGGCACCAACTCTGGCTAGTAATTGAATATTCGAAAACGAAAACATTAATTTTACTACTACTTTCTTGCAGATTGCTTCAACTTAGAAGGCTCTGTTTTGTTACTTGTAGTGCCATCGAATACCTCAGCGCACGGCGTAAGTTTCCAAATGATAAATGTAAACGTTTCTGAGAGAAGGGCGACAATTGTGATGATCAGTCATTACGTCATTACGAGACAAAAGACGAAACGGTAGATTTTCTTCCGTTTTTACAATATATTAACACTTATAGCTCTTTCTCATGCTATGTGGCTACCAGACCTCACTTCATGCAAAACCTCAAGGTCCTCGGTCAACTGCAAGGCACCAACTCCGTCTAATAATTGAATATCCGAAAACCAAAACATTAATTTTACTACTTCTTTCTTGCCGATTGCTTCAACTTAGAAGGCTCTGTTTTGTTGCTTGTAGTTCCATCGAATACGTCACCGCACGGCGTAAGTTTCCAAACGATAATTGTAATCGTTTCTGAGAGAAGGGCGACAATTGTGACGATCAGTCATTACATTATTACGAAACAAAAGACGAGACGGGAGATTTTCTTCCGTTTTTACAATATATTAACACTTTTCGCTCTTTCTCATGCTATGTGGCTACCAGACCTCAGTTCATGCAAAACCTCAAGGTCCTCGGTCAACTGCAAGGCACCAACTCCGGCTAATATTTGAATATTCGAAAACCAAACATTAATTTTACTACTTCTTTCTTGCCGAATGCTTCAACTTAGAAGGCTCTGTTTTGTTGTTTGTAGTGCCATTGAATACCTCAGCGCACGGCGTAAGTTTCCAAACGATAAATGTAAACGTTTCTGAAAGAAGGGCGACAATTGTGACGATCAGTCATTACGTCATTACGAGACAAAAGACGAAACGGGAGATTTCCTTCCAATTTTACAATATATTAACACTTTTCGCTCTTTCTCATGCTATGTGGCTACCAGACCTCAGTTCATGCAAAACCTCAAGGTCCTCGGTCAACTGCAAGGCACCAACTCCGTCTAATAATTGAATATCCGAAAACCAAAACATTAATTTTACTACTTCTTTCTTGCCGATTGCTTCGACTTAAATGGCTCTGTTTTGTTGCTTGTAGTGCCATCGAATACGTCAGCGCACGACGGAAGATTCCAAACGACAAATGTAAACGTTTTTGAGGAAAGGGCGACAATTATGACGATCAGTCATTACGTCATTACAAAACAAAAGACGAAACGGGAGATTTTCTTCCGATTTTTCAATATATTAGCACTTTTCGCTCTTTCCTATGCTATGTGGCTACCAGACCTCAGTTCATGCAATACCTCAAGGTCCTCGGTCAACTGCAAGGCAGCAACTTCGGCTAATAATTGAATATTCGAAAACCAAAACATTAATTTTATTACTTTTTTCTTGCCGATTGCTGCAACTTAGAAGGCTTTGTTTTGTTGCTTGTAGTGCCATCGAATACGTCAGCGCACGGCGTAAGTTTCCAAACGATAAATGTAAACGTTTCTGAGAGAAGGACGACAATTGTGACGATCAGTCATTACGTCATTACGAAACAAAAGACGAAACGGGAGATTTTCTTCCGTTTTTACAATATATTAACACTTTTCGCTCTTTCTCATGCTATGTGGCTACCAGACCTCAGTTCATGCAATACCTCGAGGTCCTCGGTCAACTGCAAGGCACCAACTCCGGCTAATAATTGAATATTCGAAAACCAAAACATTAATTTTACTACTTCTTTCTTGCCGCTTGCTTCAACTTAGAAGGCTCTGTTTTGTTGCTTGTAGTGCCATCGAATACCTCAGCGCACGGCGTAAGTTTCCAAACGATAAATGTAAACGTTTCTGAGAGAAGGGCGACAATTGTGACGATCAGTCATTACGTCATTACGAAACAAAAGACGAAACGGGAGATTTTCTTCCGTTTTTACAATATATTAACACTTTTCGCTCTTTCTCATGCTATGTGGCTACCAGACCTCAGTTCATGCAAAACCTCAAGGTCCTCGGTCAACTGCAAGGCACCAACTCTGGCTAATAATTAAATATTCGAAAACCAAAAATTAATTTTACTACTTCTTTCTTGCCGATTGCTTCAACTTAGAAGGCTCTGTTTTGTTGCTTGTAGTGCCATCGAATACCTCAGCGCATGGCGTAAGTTTCCAAACGATAAATGTAAACGATTCAGAGAAAAGGGCGTCTATTGTGACGATCAGTCATTACGTAATTTTGAAGCAAAAGACGAAACGGGAGATTTTCTTCCGTTTTTACAATATATTAACACATTTCGCTCTTTCTCATGCTATGTGGCTACCAGACCTCAGTTCATGCAAAACCTCAAGGTCCTCGGTCAACTGCAAGGCACCAACTCCGGCTAATAATTATGTATTTGAAAACCAAAACTTTAATTTTACTACTTCTTTCTTGCCGATTGCTTCAACTTAGAAGGCACTGTTTTGTTGCTTGTAGTGCCATCGAATACCTCAGCGCACGGCGTAAGTTTCCAAACGATAAATGTAAACGTTTCTGAGAGAAGGGCGACAATTGTGACGATCAGTCATTACGTCATTACGAAACAAAAGACGGAACGGGAGATTTTCTTCCGTTTTTACAATATATTAACACTTTTCGCTCTTTCTCATGCTATGTGGTTACCAGACCTCAGTTCATGCAAATTCTCAAGGTCCTCGGTCAACTGCAAGGCACCAACTCCGGCTAATAATTGAATATTCGAAAACCAAGACATTAATTTTACAACTTCTTTCTTGCCGATTTCTTCAACTTAGAATGCTCTGTTTTGTTGCTTGTAGTGCCATCGAATACGTCAGCGCACGACGTAAGTTTCCAAACGATAAATGGAAAGGTTTCTGAGAGAAGGGTGACAATTGTGACGATCAGTCATTACGTCATCACGAAACAAAAGACGAAACGGGAGATTTTCTTCCGTTTTTACAATATATTAACACTTTTCGCTCTTTCTCATGCTATGTGGCTACCAGACCTCTGTTCATGCAAAACCTCAAGCTCCTCGGTCAACTGCAAGGCACCAACTCCAGCTAATAATTGAATATTCAAAAAACCAAACATTAATTTTACTACTTCTTTCTTGCCGATTACTTCAACTTAGAAGGCTCTGTTTTGTTGCTTGTAGTGCCATCGAATATGTCAGAGCACGACGTAAGTTTCCAAACGATAAATGTAAACGTTTCTGAGAGAAGGGTGACAATTGTGACGATCAGTCATTACGTCATTACGAAACAAAAGACGAAACGGGAGATTTTCTTCCGTTTTTACAATATATTAACACTTTTCGCTCTTTCTCATGCTATGTGGCTACCAGACCTCAGTTCATGCAAAACCTCAAGGTCCTCGGTCAACTGCAAGGCACCAACTCCGGCTAATAATTGAATATTCGAAAACCAAAACATTAATTTTACTACTTCTTTCTTGCCGCTTGCTTCAACTTAGAAGGCTCTGTTTTGTTGCTTGTAGGGCCATCGAATACGTCAGCACACGACGTAAGTTTCCAAACGATGAATGTAAACGTTTCTGAGAGTAGGGCGACAATTGTGACGATCAGTCATTACGTCATTACAAAACAAAAGACGAAACGGGAGATTTTCTTCCGTTTTTACAATGTATTAACACTTTTCGCTCTTTCTCATGCTATGTGGCTACCAGACCTCAATCCATGCAAAACTTCAAGGTCCTCAGTCAACTGCAAGGCACCAACTCCGGCTAATAATTGAATATTCGAAAACCAAAACATTAATTTTATTACTTTTTTCTTGCCGATTGCTGCAACTTAGAAGGCTTTGTTTTGTTGCTTGTAGTGCCATCGAATACGTCACCGCACGGCGTAAGTTTCCAAACGATAATTGTAATCGTTTCTGAGAGAAGGGCGACAATTGTGACGATCAGTCATTACATCATTACGAAACAAAAGACGAAACGGGAGATTTTCTTCCGTTTTTACAATATATTAACACTTTTCGGTCTTTCTCATGCTATGTGGCTACCAGACCTCAGTTCATGCAAAACCTCAAGGTCCTCGGTCAACTGCAAGGCACCAACTCCGGCTAATATTTGAATATTCGAAAACCAAACATTAATTTTACTACTTCTTTCTTGCCGAATGCTTCAACTTAGAAGGCTCTGTTTTGTTGTTTGTAGTGCCACTGAATACCTCAGCGCACGGCGTAAGTTTCTAAACGATAAATGTAAACGTTTCTGAGAGAAGGGCGACAATTGTGACGATCAGTCATTACGTCATTGCGAGACAAAAGACGAAACGGGAGATTTCCTTCCAATTTTACAATATATTAACACTTTTCGCTCTTTCTCATGCTATGTGGCTACCAGACCTCAGTTCATGCAAAACCTCAAGGTCCTCGGTCAACTGCAAGGCACCAACTCCGTCTAATAATTGAATATCCGAAAACCAAAACATTAATTTTACTACTTCTTTCTTGCCGATTGCTTCAACTTAGAAGGCTCTGTTTTGTTGCTTGTAGTGCCATCGAATACGTCACCGCACGGCGTAAGTATCCAAACGATAATTGTAATCGTTTCTGAGAGAAGGGCGACAATTGTGACGATCAGTCATTACATCATTACGAAACAAAAGACGAAACGGGAGATTTTCTTCCGTTTTTACAATATATTAACACTTTTCGCTCTTTCTCATGCTATGTGGCTACCAGACCTCAGTTCATGCAAAACCTCAAGGTCCTCAGTCAACTGCAAGGCACCAACTCCGGCTAATATTTGAATATTCGAAAACAAAAACATTAATTTTACTACTTCTTTCTTGCCGAATGCTTCAACTTAGAAGGCTCTGTTTTGTTGTTTGTAGTGCAATTGAATACCTCAGCGCACGGCGCAAGTTTCCAAACGATAAATGTAAACGTTTCTGAGAGAAGGGCGACAATTGTGACGATCAGTCATTACGTCATTACGAAACAAAAGACGAAACGGGAGATTTTCTTCAATTTTTACAATATATTAACACTTTTCGCTCTTTCTCATGCTGTGTGGCTACCAGACCTCAGTTCATGCAAAACCTCAAGTTCCTCGGTCAACTGCAAGGCACCAACTCCGGCTAATAATTGAATATTCGAAAACCAAAACATTAATTTTTACTACTTCTTTCTTGCCGATTGCTTCGACTTAAATGGCTCTGTTTTGTTGCTTGTAGTGCCATCGAATACGTCAGCGCACGACGGAAGATTCCAAACGACAAATGTAAACGTTTTTGAGAAAAGGGCGACAATTATGACGATCAGTCATTACGTCATTACAAAACAAAAGACGAAACGGGAGATTTTCTTCCGATTTTTCAATATATTAGCACTTTTCGCTCTTTCTTATGCTATGTGGCTACCAGACCTCAGTTCATGCAATACCTCAAGGTCCTCGGTCAACTGCAAGGCAGCAACTTCGGCTAATAATTGAATATTCGAAAACCAAAACATTAATTTTATTACTTTTTTCTTGCCGATTGCTGCAACTTAGAAGGCTTTGTTTTGTTGCTTGTAGTGCCATCGAATACGTCAGCGCACGGCGTAAGTTTCCAAACGATAAATTGTAAACGTTTCTGAGAGAAGGGCGAAATTGTGACGATCAGTCATTATGTGATCACCAAACAAAAGACGAAACGGTAGATTTTCTTCCGTTTTTGCAATATATTAACACTTTTCGCTTTTTCTCAAGCTATGTGGCTACCAGACCTCAGTTCATGCAAAACCATAAGGTCCTAAGTCAATTGCAAGGCACCAACTCCGGCTAATAATTGAATATTTGAAAACCAAGACATTAATTTTACTACTTCTTTCTTGCCGATTGCTACAATTTAGAAGGCTCTGTTTTGTTGCTTGTAGTGCCATCGAATACGTCAGCGCATGGCGTAAGTTTCCAAACGATAAATGTAAACGTTTCTGAGAGAAGGACGACAATTGTGACGATCAGTCATTACGTCATTACGAAACAAAAGACGAAACGGGAGATTTTCTTCCGTTTTTACAATATATTAACACTTTTCGCTCTTTCTCATGCTATGTGGCTACCAGACCTCAGTTCATGCAACCCCTCGAGGTCCTCGGTCAACTGCAAGGCACCATCTCCGGCTAATAATTGAATATTCGAAAACCAAAACATTAATTTTACTACTTCTTTCTTGCCGCTTGCTTCAACTTAGAAGGCTCTGTTTTGTTGCTTGTAGTGCCATCGAATACCTCAGCGCACGGCGTAAGTTTCCAAACGATAAATGTAAACGTTTCTGAGAGAAGGGCGACAATTGTGACGATCAGTCATTACGTCATTACGAAACAAAAGACGAAACGGGAGATTTTCTTCCGTTTTTACAATATATTAACACTTTTCGCTCTTTCTCATGCTATGTGGCTACCAGACCTCAGTTCATGCAAAACCTCAAGGTCCTCGGTCAACTGCAAGGCACCAACTCTGGCTAATAATTAAATATTCGAAAACCAAAAATTAATTTTACTACTTCTTTCTTGCCGAATGCTTCAACTTAGAAGGCTCTGTTTTGTTGCTTGTAGTGCCATCGAATACGTCACCGCACGGCGTAAGTTTCCAAACGATAATTGTAATCGTTTCTGAGAGAAGGGCGACAATTGTGACGATCAGTCATTACATCATTACGAAACAAAAGACGAAACGGGAGATTTTCTTCCGATTTTTCAATATATCAGCACTTTTCGCTCTTTCTTATGCTATGTGGCTACCAGACCTCAGTTCATGCAATACCTCAAGGTCCTCGGTCAACTGCAAGGCAGCAACTTCGGCTAATAATTGAATATTCGAAAACCAAAACATTAATTGTATTATTTTTTTCTTGCCGATTGCTTCAACTTAGAAGGCTCTGTTTTGTTGCTTGTAGTGCCATCGAATACGTCAGCGCACGGCGTAAGTTTCCAAACGATAAATGTAAACGTTTCTGAGTGAAGGGCGACAATTGTGACGATCAGTCATTATGTGATCACCAAACAAAAGACGAAACGGTAGATTTTCCTCCGTTTTTGCAGTATATTAACACTTTTCGCTTTTTCTCAAGCTATGTGGCTACAGACCTCAGTTCATGCAAAACCTCAAGGTCCTAAGTCAACTGCAAGGCACCAACTCCGGCTAATAATTGAATATTTGAAAACCAAGACATTAATTTTACTACTTCTTTCTTGCCGATTGCTACAACTTAGAAGACTCTGTTTTGTTGCTTGTAGTGCCATCGAATACATCAGCGCACGGCGTAAGTTTCCAAACGATAAATGTAAAGGTTTCTGAGAGAAGGGCGACAATTGTGACGATCAGTCATTACGTCATTACGAAACAAAAGAAGAAACGGTAGATTTTCTTCCGTTTTTACAATATATTAACACTTTTCGCTCTTTCTCATACTATGTGGCTACCAGACCTCAGTTTATGCAAAACCTCAAGGTCCTCGGTCAACTGCAAGGCACCAACTCCGGCTAATAATTGAATATTCGAAAACCAAAACATTAATTTTACTACTTCTTTCTTGCCGATTGCTTCAACTTAGAAGGCTCTGTTTTGTTGCTTGTAGTGCCATCGAATACGTCAGCGCACGGCGTAAGTTCCAAACGATAAATGTAAACGTTTCTGAGAGAAGGGCGACAATTGTGACGATCAGTCATTACGAAACAAAAGACGAAACGGGAGATTTTCTTCCGTTTTTACAATATATTAACACTTTTCGCTCTTTCTCATTCTATGTGGCTACCAGACCTCAGTTCATGCAATACCTCAAGGTCCTCGGTCAACTGCAAGGCACCAACTCCGGCTAATACTTGAATATTCGAAAACCAAAACATTAATTTTACTACTTCTTTCTTGCCGCTTGCTTCAACTTAGAAGGCTCTGTTTTGTTGCTTGTAGTGCCATCGAATACCTCAGCGCACGGCGTAAGTTTCCAAACGATAAATGTAAACGTTTCTGAGAGAAGGGCGACAATTGTGACGATCAGTCATTACGTCATTACAAAACAAAAGACGAAACGGTAGATTTTCTTCCATTTTTACAATATATTAACACTTTTCGCTCTTTCTCATGCTATGTGGCTACCAGACCTCAGTTTATGCAAAACCTCAAGGTCCTCAGTCAACTGCAAGGCACCAACTCCGGCTAATAATTGAATATTCGAAAACCAAAACATTAATTTTACTACTTGTTTCTTGCCGATTGCTTCAACTTAGAAGGCTCTGTTTTGTTGCTTGTAGTGCCATCGAATACCTCAGCGCATGGCGTAAGTTTCCAAACGATAAATGTAAACGATTCAGAGAAAAGGGCGACAATTGTGACGATCAGTCATTATGTCATTACGAAACAAAAGACGAAACGGGAGATTTTCTTCCGTTTTTACAATATATTAACACTTTTCGCTCTTTCTCATGCTATGTGGCTACCAGACCTCAGTTCATGCAAAACCTCAAGGTCCTCGGTCAACTGCAAGGCACCAACTGCGGCTAATAATTGAATATTCGAAAACCAAAACATTATTTTTACTAGTTCTTTCTTGCCGATTTCTTCAACTTAGAAGGTTCTGTTTTGTTGCTTGTAGTGCCATCGAATACGACAGCGCACGACGTAAGTTTCCAAACGATAAATGTAAACGTTTCTGAGAGAAGGGCGACAATTGTGACGATCAGTCATTACGTCATTACAAAACAAAAGACGGAACGGTAGATTTTCTTCCATTTTCACAATATATTAACACTTTTCGCTCTTTCTCATGCTATGTGGCTACCAGACCTCAGTTTATGCAAAACCTCAAGGTCCTCAGTCAACTGCAAGGCACCAACTCCGGCCAATAATTGAATATTCGAAAAAAAAACATTAATTTTACTAATTCTTTCTTGCCGATTGTTTCAACTTAAAAGGCTCTGTTTTGTTGCTTGTAGTGCCATCGAATACGTCAGCGTACGACGTAAGTTTCCAAACGATAAATGTAAAGGTTTCTGAGAGAAGGGTGACAATTTTGACGAACAGTCATTACGTCATTACGAAACAAAAGACGAAACGGGAGATTTTCTTCCGTTTTTACAATATATTAACACTTTTCACCCTTTCTCATGCTATGTGGCTACCAGACCTCAGTTCATGCAAAACCTCAAGGTCCTCAGTCAGCTGCAAGGCACCATCTCCGGCTAATAATTGAATATTCGAAAACCAAAACATTAATTTTACTACTTTTTTCTTGCCGATTGCTTCAACTTAGAAGGCTCTGTTTTGTTGCTTGTAGTGCCAACGAATACGTGAGCGCACGACGTAAGTTTCCAAACGATAAATGTAAACGTTTCTGAGAGAAGGGCGATAATTGTGACGATCAGTCATTACGTCATTACGAAACAAAAGACGAAACGGGTGATTTTCTTCCGTTTTTACAGTATATTAACACTTTTCGCTCTTACTCATGCTATGTGGCTACCAGACCTCAGTTCATGCAAAACCACAAGGTCCTCAGTCAACTGCAAGGCACCAACTCCGGTTAATAATAGAATATTCGAAAACCAAAAAGTTAATTTTACTACTTCTTTCTTGCCGATTGCTTCAACTTAGAAGGCTCTGTTTTGTTGCTTGTACTGCCATCAAATACCTCAGCTCACGGCGTAAGTTTCCAAACGATAAATGTAAAGGTTTCTGAGAGAAGGGCGACAATTGTGACGATCAGTCATTACGTCATTACGAAACAAAAGACGAAACGGGAGATTTTCTTCCGTTTTTACAATATATTAACACTTTTCGATCTTTCTCATGCTATGTGGCTACCAGAGCTCAGTTCATGCAAAACCTCAAGGTCCTCGGTCAACTGCAAGGCACCAACTCTGGCTAATAATTGAATATTCGAAAACCAAAACATTAATTTTACTACTACTTTCTTGCAGATTGCTTCAACTTAGAAGGCTCTGTTTTGTTACTTGTAGTGCCATCGAATACCTCAGCGCACGGCGTAAGTTTCCAAATGATAAATCGTAAACGTTTCTGAGAGAAGGGCGACAATTGTGATGATCAGTCATTACGTCATTACGAAACAAAAGACGAAACGGGAGATTTTCTTCCGTTTTTACAATATATTAACACTTATAGCTCTTTCTCATGCTATGTGGCTACCAGACCTCACTTCATGCAAAACCTCAAGGTCCTCGGTCAACTGCAAGGCACCAACTCCGGGTAATAATTGAATATTCGAAAACCAAAACATTAATTTTACTACTTCTTTCTTGCCGATTGCTTCAACTTAGAAAGCTCTGTTTTGTTGCTTGTAGTGCCATCGAATACGTCAGCGCACGACGAAAGTTTCCAAACGATAAAAGTAAACGTTACTGAGAGAAGGGCGACAATTGTGACGATCAGTCAGTACGTCATTACGAAACAAAAGACGAAACGGGAGATTTTCTTCCGTTTTTACAATATATTAACACTTTTCGCTCTTTCTCATGCTATGTGGCTACCAGACCTCAGTTTATGCAAAACCTCAAGGTCCTCGGTCAACTGCAAGGCACCAACTCCGGCTAATAATTGAAATTCGAAAACCAAAACATTAATTTTACTAGTTCTTTCTTGCCGATTGCTTCAACTTAGAAGGCTCTGTTTTGTTGCTTGTAGTGCCATCGCATACGTCAGCGCACGGCGTAAGTTTCCAAACGATAAATGTAAACGTTTCTGAGAGAAGGGCGACAATTGTGACGATCAGTCATTACGTCGTTACGAAACAAAAGACGAAACGGGAGATTTTCTTCCGTTTTTACAATATATTAACACTTTTCGCTCTTTCTCATGCTATGTGGCTACCAGACCTCAGTTCATGCAAAACCTCAAGGTCCTCAGTCAACTACAAGTCACCATCTCCGGCTAATAATTGAATATTCGAAAACCAAAACATTAATTTTACTACTTCTTTCTTGCCGATTGCTACAACTTAGAAGGCTCTGTTTTGTTGCTTGTAGTGCCATCGAATACGTCAGCTCACGACGTAAGTTTCCAAACGATAAATGTAAACGTTTCTGAGAGAAGGGCGACAATGTGACGTTCAGTTATTACGTCATTACGAAACAAAAGACGAAACGGGAGATTTCCTTCCGTTTTTACTATATATTAACTGTTTTTGCTCTTTCTCATGCTATGTGGCTACCAGACCTCAGTTCATGCAAAACCTCAAGGTCCTCGGTCAAACTGCAAAGCACCAACTCCAGCTAATAATTGAATATTCGAAAACCAAAACATTAATTTTATTACTTCTTTCTTGCCGATTGCTTCAACTTAGAAGGCTCTGTTTTGTTGCTTGTAGTGCCATCGAATACCTCAGCGCACGGCGTAAGTTTCCAAACGATAAATGTAACCGTTTCTGAGAGAAGGGCGACAATTGTGACGATCCGTCATTACGTCATTACGAAACAAAAGACGAAACGGGAGATTTTCTTCCTTTTTTACAATATATTAACACTTTTCGCTCTTTCTCATGCTATGTGGCTACCAGACCTCAGTTCATGCAAAACCTCAAGGTCCTCGGTCAACTGCTAGGCACCAACTCTGGCTAATAATTGAATATTCGAAAACCAAAACATTAATTTTACTAGTTCTTTCTTGCCGATTTCTTCAACTTAGAAGGCTCTGTTTTGTTGCTTGTAGTGCCATCGAATACGTCAGCGCACGACGTAAGTTTCCAAACGATAAATGTAAAGGTTTCTGAGAGAAGGGCGACAATTGTGACGATCAGTCATTACGTCATTACGAAACAAAAGACGAAACGGGAGATTTTCTTCCGTTTTTACTATATATTAACACTTTTCGCTCTTTCTCGTGCTATGTGGCTACCAGACCTCAGTTCATGCAAAACCTCAAGGTCCTCGGTCAACTGCAATGCACCAACTCCGGCTAATAATTGAATATTCGAAAACCAAAACATTAACACTCTCTGTACCAGGCCTATTTTATGCACCCGTCCCTAGAAACCGGGCAATTTTACCAATATTAAAAAAATTACTGCATCAAATCTACTGTTTGGATTGTGGCAAATTTGGTACCATCTTGAAGCTGCACATTTCTACTTTAATTCTGAGTGAAAGAAACTACTTTACAATGCACAGCTTTAAGGTACAGTTATAGAAATCACTTAGATGTTTTAAGAATTTAGAAAAAGTCATACGAATAAGGGAATACAATTGTGATTTATTTTTAACCAAAATTGTGGCACTACATTACATGTTTCTGATAGTATACAGTATTACATATAAATTTCACACAGAATCATATTGTTTTTTAGTGTGGAAAATTTTAAAGCAAGGTTCCAGGCAGAGTGCAACGCCACACTGTTCACATTCGTATCGTGTCTCTTTGCGAGAAGCCTTGCCACTCTGTTTCTTGCTCCTGGAACTGCACACGTGACACACACGAGCAGCATACTTCTTAGTAGTTGCAGGTATGTGCTGCAAAAAATGTCTCTTTGTTAGCCGACCTACAGTTCCTTCATTTCTTGGAATGAATTCAAGTGTGTCGTCTTCAACAAGCTGAACTGCAAGCACTGTTATAAAGTCTGTTATTGTAATTTTCTTCCTGTGCACTGCATTGTACAGCCAAAATGCATTTGATACTCCCATAAGCAGCAAATGGAAATATAATTTTCGCCACCATTTCACAGTTCTGTGCTGGAACGGATTGTACTGCAGGCGTTGGTCTCCAATATCCACTCCAATTTTATTGAGGTTGTAATCAAGTACCTGAAGTGGTTTCAATACTACAGACCCATTTCTCTTAGTATGCGTACCAAATGTTGCTTGATGCCTTGTAGACAATGTATACACATCTCTCTTATCTTTCCACTTCATTGCCAATACATTATCTTTACGCCGAAAAGACATTTCGCCCTTTTTCAGCGTAGCAGATACTAAATCTTTAGGCAATCCTTTCCTGGATTTGTTCACAGTACCAACAGCTCCAGTGCCTTTCTCTGCCAGTTGCTGAAATAGCTCTGGACTGGAATAAAATCGATCTAAATACACAGTGTGGCCTTTGTTCAGCAAGCTGCTGTCAGACAACAATCGCAAAATAACCGCAGACGAAGAATTGTCAACAATATGCTTACCAGC
The DNA here is from genome assembly GCF_021461385.2 of Schistocerca piceifrons. NCBI lineage: Eukaryota > Metazoa > Arthropoda > Insecta > Orthoptera > Acrididae > Schistocerca > Schistocerca piceifrons. The sequence goes on along the minus strand of NC_060146.1, from coordinate 194,729,362 downwards.
ATAAACTTCAAAATTTACAACATAGCCACTACTGGCTTCAGCAACAGCATATACTTTCAGTCCATACTTATGAGGCTTATTTTGCATGTAAACACGGAAACTCACACGACCTCGAAATGGGCAAATTCCTTCATCAATTGTCACTTTTTCTGAGGGACGATATGCCTGGATACATCGCTCCTTCAAATTATTATAATATGGCAAAACTTTGTAAAGTGGATGAAATCCATCTTCGCCTGGTTTTTTCTGATTTGAATTGTCAACAAGATGCAAGCATGACAGTATCTGAGTGAAACGCAAACGGCTCATGACATGGGGACAAAAGTTACAACTAAGAACAGGATTAGTGCTCCAATGGTCCGCAATTTTGGGCTTTTTCGAAACACACATGTGGAAAATAATACCCAAGAAACGCCTCATCTCACTTATAGTCACTGGCTTCCACGAACTCAAAACTGAATGGGGCTTCAGATTATTTCCTCTTCTTTTCTTCTGTATTGTCTGTGATGCATACAAATTTGTCTGTCTCTTGAGTTCATTTACGTCACTGTCAGTAAGGAACACTTTACTGCAATCCAGTACAGAACTCGACTCATCAATATCCACTAGTATCTGCCTGGGTGTCGTGTTGACAGGCAGAGGTCGGTAGGTGTCAACTGCAGTCCACTCACTGTCTTTCGGATACGGCACAGCTGCTGGATTTGAAGCAACACCTTCAACATCATTCTCGTCTTCATCTGAAGACAAACTGTCATCAATCTCGTCTTCTAAAAAGAATATCACATTATGTGTAACTACATACATCGTTTACACATGTTCAACAGATATGTGCGTACTGCACAATTACGTGGAAAATTCGGAAATACGTACCTTCAAACACACCATTGCATTCAGAATCGTCTGAATCACTCTCTACATTATCCAGAGTGTCGCTATGATTGATCAAATCCGCAATTTCTGCGTCTGATAAACCGCGCCGAAACATGATGACAAACAACTGAATGATATACAGACTGAGAACGCAAAGATAAGTTTTAACATGAATTACAGCGCTGCCGTGACATCTATGGACGCATTTTGTTAATAAACATCTGAAAAACGTATAGCGCTGGCCAAACCCGTAGAAATAACGTTGCAGTGTTTTGAATGAAATTAAATGTAGCGGCCCGTAAATTTTACGGGCTTGGTGATTTTCGCGCGATCCCAGGCCCGTAAATTTTACGGGCTTGGCGCTTAGAGTGTTAATTTTACTACTTCTTTCTTGCCGATTGCTTCAACTTAGAAGGCTCTGTTTTGTTGCTTGTAGTGCCATCGAATACGTGAGCGCACGACGTAAGTTTCCAAACGATAAATGTAAAGGTTTCTGAGAGAAGGGCGACAATTGTGACGATCAGTCATTACGTCATTACGAAACAAAAGACGAAACGGGAGATTTTCTTCCGTTTTTACAATATATTAACACTTTTCGCTCTTTCTCATGCTATGTGGCTACCAGACCTCAGTTCATGCAAAACCTCAAGGTCCTCAGTCAACTGCAAGGCACCAACTCCGGCTAATAATTAAATATTCGAAAAACAAAACATTAATTTTACTACTTCTTTCTTGCAGATTGCTACAACTTAGAAGGCTCTGTTTTGTTGCTTGTAGTGCCATTGAATACGTCGGCTCACGGCGTAAGTTTCCAAACGATAAATGTAAACGTTTCTGAGAGAAGGGCGACAATTGTGACGATCAGTCATTACGTCATTACAAAACAAAAGACGAAACAGGAGATTTTCTTCCGTTTTTACAATATATTAACACTTATCGCTCTTTCTCATGCTATGTGGCTACCAGACCTCAGTTCATGCAAAACCTCAAGGTCCTCGGTCAACTGCAAGGCACCAACTCCAGCTAATAATTGAATATTCGAAAACCAAAACATTAGTTTTACTACTACTTTCTTGCCAATTGCTTCAACTTAGAAGGCTCTGTTTTGCTGCTTGTAGTGCCATCGAATACGTCAGCGCACGGCGTAAGTTTCCAAACGATAAATGTAAAGGTTTCTGAGAGAAGGGCGACAATTGTGACGATCAGTCATTACGTCATTACGAAACAAAAGACGAAACGGGAGATTTTCTTCCGTTTTTACAATATATTAACACTTTTCGCTCTTTCTCATGCTATGTGGCTACCAGACCTCAGTTCATGCAAAACCTCAAGGTCCTCAGTCAACTGCAAGGCCCAATCTCCGGCCAATAATTGAATATTCGAAAACCAAATCATTAATTTTACTACTTCTTTCTTGCCGATTGCTACAACTTAGAAGGCTCCGTTTTGTTGCTTGTGGTGCCATCGACTACCTCAGCGCACGGCGTAAGTTTCCAAACGATAAATGTAAACGTTTCTGAGAGAAGGGCGACAATTGTGACGTTCAGTCATTACGTCATTACGAAACAAAAGACGAAACGGGAGATTTTCTTCCGTTTTTACTATATATTAACACTTTTCGCTCTTTCTCATGCTATGTGGCTACCAGACCTCAGTTCATGCAAAACCTCAAGGTCCTCGGTCAACTGCAAGGCACCAACTCCGGCTAATAATTGAATATTCGAAAACCAAAACATTAATTTTACTACTTCTTTCTTGCCGATTGCTTCAACTTAGGAGGCTCTGTTTTGTTGCTACTAGTGCCATCGAATACCTCAGCGCACGGCGTATGTTTCCAAACGATAAATGTAAACGGTTCTGAGAGAAGGGCGACAATTGTGACGATCAGTCATTACGTCATTACGAAACAAAAGACGAAACGGGAGATTTTCTTCCGTTTTTACAATATATTAACACTTTTCGCTCTTTCTCATGCTATGTGGCTACCAGACCTCAGTTCATGCTAAACCTCAAGGTCCTCGGTCAACTGCAAGGCACCAACTCCGGCTAATAATTGAATATTCGAAAACCAAAACTTTAATTTTACTACTTCATTCTTGCCGATTGCTTCAACTTAGAAGGCTCTGTTTTGTTGCTTGTAGTGCCATCGAATACCTCAGCGCATGGCGTAAGTTTCCAAACGATAAATGTAAACGTTTCTGAGAGAAGGGCGACAATTGTGACGATCAGTCATTACGTCATTAAGAAACAAAAGACGGAACGGGAGATTTTCTTCCGTTTTTACTATATATTAACACTTTTCGCTCTTTCTCATGCTATGTGGCTACCAGACCTCAGTTCATGCAAAACCTCAAGGTCCTCGGTCAACTGCAAGGCACCAACTCCGGCTAATAATTATATATTTGAAAACCAAAACTTTAATTTTACTACTTCTTTCTTGCCGATTGCTTCAACTTAGAAGGCACTGTTTTGTTGCTTGTAGTGCCATCGAATACCTCAGCGCACGGCGTAAGTTTCCAAACGATAAATGTAAACGTTTCTGAGAGAAGGGCGACAATTGTGACGATCAGTCATTACGTCATTACGAAACAAAAGACGGAACGGGAGATTTTCTTCCGTTTTTACAATATATTAACACTTTTCGCTCTTTCTCATGCTATGTGGCTACCAGACCTCAGTTCATGAAAACCACAAGGTCCTCGGTCAACTGCAAGGCACCAACTCCGGCTAATAATTGAATATTCGAAAACCAAAACATTAATTTCACTAATTCTTTCTTGCCGATTTCTTCAACATAGAAGGCTCTGTTTTGTTGCTTGTAGTGCCATCGAATACGTCAGCGGACGTCGTATGTTTCCAAACGATAAATGTAAACGTTTCTGAGAGAAGGGCGTCAATTGTGACGATCAGTCATTACGTCATTACGAAACAAAAGACGAAACGGGAGATTTCTTCCGTTTTTACTATATATTAACACTTTTCGCTCTTTCTCATGCTATGTGGCTACCAGACCTCAGCCCATGCAAAACCTCAAGATCCTCGGTCAACTGCAAGGCACCACCTCCGGCTAATAATTGAATATTCGAAAACCAAAACATTAATTTTACTACTTCTTTCTTGCCGATTGCTTCAACTTAGAAGGCTCTGTTTTGTTGCTTGTAGTGCCATCGAATACCTCAGCGCACGGCGTAAGTTTCCAAACGATAAATGTAAACGTCTCTGAGAGAAGGGTGACAATTGTGACGATCAGTCATTACGTCATTACGAAACAAAAGACGAAACGGGAGATTTTCTTCCGTTTTTACAATATATTAACACTTTTCGCTCTTTCTCATGCTATGTGGTTACCAGACCTCAGTTCATGCAAATTCTCAAGGTCCTCGGTCAACTGCAAGGCACCAACTCCGGCTAATAATTGAATACTCGAAAACCAAGACATTAATTTTACTACTTCTTTCTTGCCGATTTCTTCAAGTTAGAATGCTCTGTTTTGTTGCTTGTAGTGCCATCGAATACGTCAGCGCACGACGTAAGTTTCCAAACGATAAATGGAAAGGTTTCTGAGAGAAGGGTGACAATTGTGACGATCAGTCATTACGTCATCACGAAACAAAAGACGAAACGGGAGATTTTCTTCCGTTTTTACAATATATTAACACTTTTCGCTCTTTCTCATGCTATGTGGCTACCAGACCTCTGTTCATGCAAAACCTCAAGCTCCTCGGTCAACTGCAAGGCACCAACTCAAGCTAATAATTGAATATTCAAAAAACCAAACATTAATTTTACTACTTCTTTCTTGCCGATTACTTCAACTTAGAAGGCTCTGTTTTGTTGCTTGTAGTGCCATCGAATATGTCAGAGCACGACGTAAGTTTCCAAACGATAAATGTAAACGTTTCTGAGAGAAGGGTGACAATTGTGACGATCAGTCATTACGTCATTACGAAACAAAAGACGAAACGGGAGATATTCTACCATTTTTACTATATATTAACACTTTTCGCTCTTTCTCATGCTATGTGGCTACCAGACCTCAGTTCATGCAAAACCTCAAGGTCCTCGATCAACTGCAAGGCACCAACTCCGGCTAATAATTGAATATTCGAAAACCAAAACATTAATTTTACTACTTCTTTCTTGCCGCTTGCTTCAACTTAGAAGGCTCTGTTTTGTTGCTTGTAGGGCCATCGAATACGTCAGCACACGACGTAAGTTTCCAAACGATGAATGTAAACGTTTCTGAGAGTAGGGCGACAATTGTGACGATCAGTCATTACGTCATTACAAAACAAAAGACGAAACGGGAGATTTTCTTCCGTTTTTACAATGTATTAACACTTTTCGCTCTTTCTCATGCTATGTGGCTACCAGACCTCAATTCATGCAAAACTTCAAGGTCCTCAGTCAACTGCAAGGCACCAACTCCGGCTAATAATTGAATATTCGAAAACCAAAACATTAATTTTATTACTTTTTTCTTGCCGATTGCTGCAACTTAGAAGGCTTTGTTTTGTTGCTTGTAGTGCCATCGAATACGTCACCGCACGGCGTAAGTTTCCAAACGATAATTGAAATCGTTTCTGAGAGAAGGGCGACAATTGTGACGATCAGTCATTACATCATTACGAAACAAAAGACGAAACGGGAGATTTTCTTCCGTTTTTACAATATATTAACACTTTTCGCTCTTTCTCATGCTATGTGGCTACCAGACCTCAGTTCATGCAAAACCTCAAGGTCCTCGGTCAACTGCAAGGCACCAACTCCGGCTAATATTTGAATATTCGAAAACCAAACATTAATTTTACTACTTCTTTCTTGCCGAATGCTTCAACTTAGAAGGCTCTGTTTTGTTGTTTGTAGTGCCATTGAATACCTCAGCGCACGGCGTAAGTTTCCAAACGATAAATGTAAACGTTTCTGAGAGAAGGGCGACAATTGTGACGATCAGTCATTACGTCATTACGAGACAAAAGACGAAACGGGAGATTTCCTTCCAATTTTACAATATATTAACACTTTTCGCTTTTTCTCATGCTATGTGGCTACCAGACCTCAGTTCATGCAAAACCTTAAGGTCCTCGGTCAACTGCAAGGCACCAACTCCGTCTAATAATTGAATATCCGAAAACCAAAACATTAATTTTACTACATCTTTCTTGCCGATTGCTTCAACTTAGAAGGCTCTGTTTTGTTGCTTGTAGTGCCATCGAATACGTCACCGCACGGCGTAAGTATCCAAACGATAATTGTAATCGTTTCTGAGAGAAGGGCGACAATTGTGACGATCAGTCATTACATCATTACGAAACAAAAGACGAAACGGGAGATTTTCTTCGTTTTTACAATATATTAACACTTTTCGCTCTTTCTCATGCTATGTGGCTACCAGACCTCAGTTCATGCAAAACCTCAAGGTCCTCAGTCAACTGCAAGGCACCAACTCCGGCTAATATTTGAATATTCGAAAACCAAAACATTAATTTTACTACTTCTTTCTTGCCGAATGCTTCAACTTAGAAGGCTCTGTTTTGTTGTTTGTAGTGCCATTGAATACCTCAGCGCACGGCGCAAGTTTCCAAACGATAAATGTAAACGTTTCTGAGAGAAGGGCGACAATTGTGACGATCAGTCATTACGTCATTACGAAACAAAAGACGAAACGGGAGATTTTCTTCAATTTTTACAATATATTAACACTTTTCGCTCTTTCTCATGCTGTGTGGCTACCAGACCTCAGTTCATGCAAAACCTCAAGGTCCTCGGTCAACTGCAAGGCACCAACTCCGGCTAATAATTGAATATTCGAAAACCAAAACATTAATTTTTACTACTTCTTTCTTGCCGATTGCTTCGACTTAAATGGCTCTGTTTTGTTGCTTGTAGTGCCATCGAATACGTCAGCGCACGACGGAAGATTCCAAACGACAAATGTAAACGTTTTTGAGAAAAGGGCGACAATTATGACGATCAGTCATTACGTCATTACAAAACAAAAGACGAAATGGGAGATTTTCTTCCGATTTTTCAATATATTAGCACTTTTCGCTCTTTCTTATGCTATGTGGCTACCAGACCTCAGTTCATGCAATACCTCAAGGTCCTCGGTCAACTGCAAGGCAGCAACTTCGGCTAATAATTGAATATTCGAAAACCAAAACATTAATTTTATTACTTTTTTCTTGCCGATTGCTGCAACTTAGAAGGCTTTGTTTTGTTGCTTGTAGTGCCATCGAATACGTCAGCGCACGGCGTAAGTTTCCAAACGATAAATTGTAAACGTTTCTGAGAGAAGGGCGAAATTGTGACGATCAGTCATTACGTCATTACGAAACAAAAGACGAAACGGGAGATTTTCTTCCGTTTTTACAATGTATTAACACTTTTCGCTCTTTCTCATGCTATGTGGCTACCAGACCTCAATTCATGCAAAACTTCAAGGTCCTCAGTCAACTGCAAGGCACCAACTCCGGCTAATAATTGAATATTCGAAAACCAAAACATTAATTTTATTACTTTTTTCTTGCCGATTGCTGCAACTTAGAAGGCTTTGTTTTGTTGCTTGTAGTGCCATCGAATACGTCAGCGCACGGCGTAAGTTTCCAAACGATAAATTGTAAACGTTTCTGAGAGAAGGGCGAAATTGTGACGATCAGTCATTACGTCATTACGAAACAAAAGACGAAACGGGAGATTTTCTTCCGTTTTTACAATATATTAACACTTATAGCTCTTTCTCATGCTATGTGGCTACCAGACCTCACTTCATGCAAAACCTCAAGGTCCTCGGTCAACTGCAAGGCACCAACTCCGGGTAATAATTGAATATTCGAAAACCAAAACATTAATTTTACTACTTCTTTCTTGCCGATTGCTTCAACTTAGAAAGCTCTGTTTTGTTGCTTGTAGTGCCATCGAATACGTCAGCGCACGACGAAAGTTTCCAAACGATAAAAGTAAACGTTACTGAGAGAAGGGCGACAATTGTGACGATCAGTCAGTACGTCATTACGAAACAAAAGACGAAACGGGAGATTTTCTTCCGTTTTTACAATATATTAACACTTTTCGCTCTTTCTCATGCTATGTGGCTACCAGACCTCAGTTTATGCAAAACCTCAAGGTCCTCGGTCAACTGCAAGGCACCAACTCCGGCTAATAATTGAAATTCGAAAACCAAAACATTAATTTTACTAGTTCTTTCTTGCCGATTGCTTCAACTTAGAAGGCTCTGTTTTGTTGCTTGTAGTGCCATCGCATACGTCAGCGCACGGCGTAAGTTTCCAAACGATAAATGTAAACGTTTCTGAGAGAAGGGCGACAATTGTGACGATCAGTCATTACGTCGTTACGAAACAAAAGACGAAACGGGAGATTTTCTTCCGTTTTTACAATATATTAACACTTTTCGCTCTTTCTCATGCTATGTGGCTACCAGACCTCAGTTCATGCAAAACCTCAAGGTCCTCAGTCAACTACAAGTCACCATCTCCGGCTAATAATTGAATATTCGAAAACCAAAACATTAATTTTACTACTTCTTTCTTGCCGATTGCTACAACTTAGAAGGCTCTGTTTTGTTGCTTGTAGTGCCATCGAATACGTCAGCTCACGACGTAAGTTTCCAAACGATAAATGTAAACGTTTCTGAGAGAAGGGCGACAATGTGACGTTCAGTTATTACGTCATTACGAAACAAAAGACGAAACGGGAGATTTCCTTCCGTTTTTACTATATATTAACTGTTTTTGCTCTTTCTCATGCTATGTGGCTACCAGACCTCAGTTCATGCAAAACCTCAAGGTCCTCGGTCAAACTGCAAAGCACCAACTCCAGCTAATAATTGAATATTCGAAAACCAAAACATTAATTTTATTACTTCTTTCTTGCCGATTGCTTCAACTTAGAAGGCTCTGTTTTGTTGCTTGTAGTGCCATCGAATACCTCAGCGCACGGCGTAAGTTTCCAAACGATAAATGTAACCGTTTCTGAGAGAAGGGCGACAATTGTGACGATCCGTCATTACGTCATTACGAAACAAAAGACGAAACGGGAGATTTTCTTCCTTTTTTACAATATATTAACACTTTTCGCTCTTTCTCATGCTATGTGGCTACCAGACCTCAGTTCATGCAAAACCTCAAGGTCCTCGGTCAACTGCTAGGCACCAACTCTGGCTAATAATTGAATATTCGAAAACCAAAACATTAATTTTACTAGTTCTTTCTTGCCGATTTCTTCAACTTAGAAGGCTCTGTTTTGTTGCTTGTAGTGCCATCGAATACGTCAGCGCACGACGTAAGTTTCCAAACGATAAATGTAAAGGTTTCTGAGAGAAGGGCGACAATTGTGACGATCAGTCATTACGTCATTACGAAACAAAAGACGAAACGGGAGATTTTCTTCCGTTTTTACTATATATTAACACTTTTCGCTCTTTCTCGTGCTATGTGGCTACCAGACCTCAGTTCATGCAAAACCTCAAGGTCCTCGGTCAACTGCAATGCACCAACTCCGGCTAATAATTGAATATTCGAAAACCAAAACATTAATTTTACTACTTCTTTCTTGCCGATTGCTTCAACTTAGAAGGCTCTGTTTTGTTGCTTGTAGTGCCATCGAATACGTGAGCGCACGACGTAAGTTTCCAAACGATAAATGTAAAGGTTTCTGAGAGAAGGGCGACAATTGTGACGATCAGTCATTACGTCATTACGAAACAAAAGACGAAACGGGAGATTTTCTTCCGTTTTTACAATATATTAACACTTTTCGCTCTTTCTCATGCTATGTGGCTACCAGACCTCAGTTCATGCAAAACCTCAAGGTCCTCAGTCAACTGCAAGGCACCAACTCCGGCTAATAATTAAATATTCGAAAAACAAAACATTAATTTTACTACTTCTTTCTTGCAGATTGCTACAACTTAGAAGGCTCTGTTTTGTTGCTTGTAGTGCCATTGAATACGTCGGCTCACGGCGTAAGTTTCCAAACGATAAATGTAAACGTTTCTGAGAGAAGGGCGACAATTGTGACGATCAGTCATTACGTCATTACAAAACAAAAGACGAAACAGGAGATTTTCTTCCGTTTTTACAATATATTAACACTTATCGCTCTTTCTCATGCTATGTGGCTACCAGACCTCAGTTCATGCAAAACCTCAAGGTCCTCGGTCAACTGCAAGGCACCAACTCCAGCTAATAATTGAATATTCGAAAACCAAAACATTAGTTTTACTACTACTTTCTTGCCAATTGCTTCAACTTAGAAGGCTCTGTTTTGCTGCTTGTAGTGCCATCGAATACGTCAGCGCACGGCGTAAGTTTCCAAACGATAAATGTAAAGGTTTCTGAGAGAAGGGCGACAATTGTGACGATCAGTCATTACGTCATTACGAAACAAAAGACGAAACGGGAGATTTTCTTCCGTTTTTACAATATATTAACACTTTTCGCTCTTTCTCATGCTATGTGGCTACCAGACCTCAGTTCATGCAAAACCTCAAGGTCCTCAGTCAACTGCAAGGCCCAATCTCCGGCCAATAATTGAATATTCGAAAACCAAATCATTAATTTTACTACTTCTTTCTTGCCGATTGCTACAACTTAGAAGGCTCCGTTTTGTTGCTTGTGGTGCCATCGACTACCTCAGCGCACGGCGTAAGTTTCCAAACGATAAATGTAAACGTTTCTGAGAGAAGGGCGACAATTGTGACGTTCAGTCATTACGTCATTACGAAACAAAAGACGAAACGGGAGATTTTCTTCCGTTTTTACTATATATTAACACTTTTCGCTCTTTCTCATGCTATGTGGCTACCAGACCTCAGTTCATGCAAAACCTCAAGGTCCTCGGTCAACTGCAAGGCACCAACTCCGGCTAATAATTGAATATTCGAAAACCAAAACATTAATTTTACTACTTCTTTCTTGCCGATTGCTTCAACTTAGGAGGCTCTGTTTTGTTGCTACTAGTGCCATCGAATACCTCAGCGCACGGCGTATGTTTCCAAACGATAAATGTAAACGGTTCTGAGAGAAGGGCGACAATTGTGACGATCAGTCATTACGTCATTACGAAACAAAAGACGAAACGGGAGATTTTCTTCCGTTTTTACAATATATTAACACTTTTCGCTCTTTCTCATGCTATGTGGCTACCAGACCTCAGTTCATGCTAAACCTCAAGGTCCTCGGTCAACTGCAAGGCACCAACTCCGGCTAATAATTGAATATTCGAAAACAAAAACATTAATTTTACTACTTCATTCTTGCCGATTGCTTCAACTTAGAAGGCTCTGTTTTGTTGCTTGTAGTGCCATCGAATACCTCAGCGCATGGCGTAAGTTTCCAAACGATAAATGTAAACGTTTCTGAGAGAAGGGCGACAATTGTGACGATCAGTCATTACGTCATTAAGAAACAAAAGACGGAACGGGAGATTTTCTTCCGTTTTTACTATATATTAACACTTTTCGCTCTTTCTCATGCTATGTGGCTACCAGACCTCAGTTCATGCAAAACCTCAAGGTCCTCGGTCAACTGCAAGGCACCAACTCCGGCTAATAATTATATATTTGAAAACCAAAACTTTAATTTTACTACTTCTTTCTTGCCGATTGCTTCAACTTAGAAGGCACTGTTTTGTTGCTTGTAGTGCCATCGAATACCTCAGCGCACGGCGTAAGTTTCCAAACGATAAATGTAAACGTTTCTGAGAGAAGGGCGACAATTGTGACGATCAGTCATTACGTCATTACGAAACAAAAGACGGAACGGGAGATTTTCTTCCGTTTTTACAATATATTAACACTTTTCGCTCTTTCTCATGCTATGTGGCTACCAGACCTCAGTTCATGAAAACCACAAGGTCCTCGGTCAACTGCAAGGCACCAACTCCGGCTAATAATTGAATATTCGAAAACCAAAACATTAATTTCACTAATTCTTTCTTGCCGATTTCTTCAACATAGAAGGCTCTGTTTTGTTGCTTGTAGTGCCATCGAATACGTCAGCGGACGTCGTATGTTTCCAAACGATAAATGTAAACGTTTCTGAGAGAAGGGCGTCAATTGTGACGATCAGTCATTACGTCATTACGAAACAAAAGACGAAACGGGAGATTTCTTCCGTTTTTACTATATATTAACACTTTTCGCTCTTTCTCATGCTATGTGGCTACCAGACCTAAGCCCATGCAAAACCTCAAGATCCTCGGTCAACTGCAAGGCACCACCTCCGGCTAATAATTGAATATTCGAAAACCAAAACATTAATTTTACTACTTCTTTCTTGCCGATTGCTTCAACTTAGAAGGCTCTGTTTTGTTGCTTGTAGTGCCATCGAATACCTCAGCGCACGGCGTAAGTTTCCAAACGATAAATGTAAACGTCTCTGAGAGAAGGGTGACAATTGTGACGATCAGTCATTACGTCATTACGAAACAAAAGACGAAACGGGAGATTTTCTTCCGTTTTTACAATATATTAACACTTTTCGCTCTTTCTCATGCTATGTGGTTACCAGACCTCAGTTCATGCAAATTCTCAAGGTCCTCGGTCAACTGCAAGGCACCAACTCCGACTAATAATTGAATATTCGAAAACCAAGACATTAATTTTACTACTTCTTTCTTGCCGATTTCTTCAAGTTAGAATGCTCTGTTTTGTTGCTTGTAGTGCCATCGAATACGTCAGCGCACGACGTAAGTTTCCAAACGATAAATGGAAAGGTTTCTGAGAGAAGGGTGACAATTGTGACGATCAGTCATTACGTCATCACGAAACAAAAGACGAAACGGGAGATTTTCTTCCGTTTTTACAATATATTAACACTTTTCGCTCTTTCTCATGCTATGTGGCTACCAGACCTCTGTTCATGCAAAACCTCAAGCTCCTCGGTCAACTGCAAGGCACCAACTCAAGCTAATAATTGAATATTCAAAAAACCAAACATTAATTTTACTACTTCTTTCTTGCCGATTACTTCAACTTAGAAGGCTCTGTTTTGTTGCTTGTAGTGCCATCGAATATGTCAGAGCACGACGTAAGTTTCCAAACGATAAATGTAAACGTTTCTGAGAGAAGGGTGACAATTGTGACGATCAGTCATTACGTCATTACGAAACAAAAGACGAAACGGGAGATATTCTACCATTTTTACTATATATTAACACTTTTCGCTCTTTCTCATGCTATGTGGCTACCAGACCTCAGTTCATGCAAAACCTCAAGGTCCTCGATCAACTGCAAGGCACCAACTCCGGCTAATAATTGAATATTCGAAAACCAAAACATTAATTTTACTACTTCTTTCTTGCCGCTTGCTTCAACTTAGAAGGCTCTGTTTTGTTGCTTGTAGGGCCATCGAATACGTCAGCACACGACGTAAGTTTCCAAACGATGAATGTAAACGTTTCTGAGAGTAGGGCGACAATTGTGACGATCAGTCATTACGTCATTACAAAACAAAAGACGAAACGGGAGATTTTCTTCCGTTTTTACAATGTATTAACACTTTTCGCTCTTTCTCATGCTATGTGGCTACCAGACCTCAATTCATGCAAAACTTCAAGGTCCTCAGTCAACTGCAAGGCACCAACTCCGGCTAATAATTGAATATTCGAAAACCAAAACATTAATTTTATTACTTTTTTCTTGCCGATTGCTGCAACTTAGAAGGCTTTGTTTTGTTGCTTGTAGTGCCATCGAATACGTCACCGCACGGCGTAAGTTTCCAAACGATAATTGAAATCGTTTCTGAGAGAAGGGCGACAATTGTGACGATCAGTCATTACATCATTACGAAACAAAAGACGAAACGGGAGATTTTCTTCCGTTTTTACAATATATTAACACTTTTCGCTCTTTCTCATGCTATGTGGCTACCAGACCTCAGTTCATGCAAAACCTCAAGGTCCTCGGTCAACTGCAAGGCACCAACTCCGGCTAATATTTGAATATTCGAAAACCAAACATTAATTTTACTACTTCTTTCTTGCCGAATGCTTCAACTTAGAAGGCTCTGTTTTGTTGTTTGTAGTGCCATTGAATACCTCAGCGCACGGCGTAAGTTTCCAAACGATAAATGTAAACGTTTCTGAGAGAAGGGCGACAATTGTGACGATCAGTCATTACGTCATTACGAGACAAAAGACGAAACGGGAGATTTCCTTCCAATTTTACAATATATTAACACTTTTCGCTTTTTCTCATGCTATGTGGCTACCAGACCTCAGTTCATGCAAAACCTTAAGGTCCTCGGTCAACTGCAAGGCACCAACTCCGTCTAATAATTGAATATCCGAAAACCAAAACATTAATTTTACTACATCTTTCTTGCCGATTGCTTCAACTTAGAAGGCTCTGTTTTGTTGCTTGTAGTGCCATCGAATACGTCACCGCACGGCGTAAGTATCCAAACGATAATTGTAATCGTTTCTGAGAGAAGGGCGAGAATTGTGACGATCAGTCATTACATCATTACGAAACAAAAGACGAAACGGGAGATTTTCTTCGTTTTTACAATATATTAACACTTTTCGCTCTTTCTCATGCTATGTGGCTACCAGACCTCAGTTCATGCAAAACCTCAAGGTCCTCAGTCAACTGCAAGGCACCAACTCCGGCTAATATTTGAATATTCGAAAACCAAAACATTAATTTTACTACTTCTTTCTTGCCGAATGCTTCAACTTAGAAGGCTCTGTTTTGTTGTTTGTAGTGCCATTGAATACCTCAGCGCACGGCGCAAGTTTCCAAACGATAAATGTAAACGTTTCTGAGAGAAGGGCGACAATTGTGACGATCAGTCATTACGTCATTACGAAACAAAAGACGAAACGGGAGATTTTCTTCAATTTTTACAATATATTAACACTTTTCGCTCTTTCTCATGCTGTGTGGCTACCAGACCTCAGTTCATGCAAAACCTCAAGGTCCTCGGTCAACTGCAAGGCACCAACTCCGGCTAATAATTGAATATTCGAAAACCAAAACATTAATTTTTACTACTTCTTTCTTGCCGATTGCTTCGACTTAAATGGCTCTGTTTTGTTGCTTGTAGTGCCATCGAATACGTCAGCGCACGACGGAAGATTCCAAACGACAAATGTAAACGTTTTTGAGAAAAGGGCGACAATTATGACGATCAGTCATTACGTCATTACAAAACAAAAGACGAAATGGGAGATTTTCTTCCGATTTTTCAATATATTAGCACTTTTCGCTCTTTCTTATGCTATGTGGCTACCAGACCTCAGTTCATGCAATACCTCAAGGTCCTCGGTCAACTGCAAGGCAGCAACTTCGGCTAATAATTGAATATTCGAAAACCAAAACATTAATTTTATTACTTTTTTCTTGCCGATTGCTGCAACTTAGAAGGCTTTGTTTTGTTGCTTGTAGTGCCATCGAATACGTCAGCGCACGGCGTAAGTTTCCAAACGATAAATTGTAAACGTTTCTGAGAGAAGGGCGAAATTGTGACGATCAGTCATTACGTCATTACGAAACAAAAGACGAAACGGGAGATTTTCTTCCGTTTTTACAATGTATTAACACTTTTCGCTCTTTCTCATGCTATGTGGCTACCAGACCTCAATTCATGCAAAACTTCAAGGTCCTCAGTCAACTGCAAGGCACCAACTCCGGCTAATAATTGAATATTCGAAAACCAAAACATTAATTTTATTACTTTTTTCTTGCCGATTGCTGCAACTTAGAAGGCTTTGTTTTGTTGCTTGTAGTGCCATCGAATACGTCACCGCACGGCGTAAGTTTCCAAACGATAATTGAAATCGTTTCTGAGAGAAGGGCGACAATTGTGACGATCAGTCATTACATCATTACGAAACAAAAGACGAAACGGGAGATTTTCTTCCGTTTTTACAATATATTAACACTTTTCGCTCTTTCTCATGCTATGTGGCTACCAGACCTCAGTTCATGCAAAACCTCAAGGTCCTCGGTCAACTGCAAGGCACCAACTCCGGCTAATATTTGAATATTCGAAAACCAAACATTAATTTTACTACTTCTTTCTTGCCGAATGCTTCAACTTAGAAGGCTCTGTTTTGTTGTTTGTAGTGCCATTGAATACCTCAGCGCACGGCGTAAGTTTCCAAACGATAAATGTAAACGTTTCTGAGAGAAGGGCGACAATTGTGACGATCAGTCATTACGTCATTACGAGACAAAAGACGAAACGGGAGATTTCCTTCCAATTTTACAATATATTAACACTTTTCGCTTTTTCTCATGCTATGTGGCTACCAGACCTCAGTTCATGCAAAACCTCAAGGTCCTCGGTCAACTGCAAGGCACCAACTCCGTCTAATAATTGAATATCCGAAAACCAAAACATTAATTTTGCTACATCTTTCTTGCCGATTGCTTCAACTTAGAAGGCTCTGTTTTGTTGCTTGTAGTGCCATCGAATACGTCACCGCACGGCGTAAGTATCTAAACGATAATTGTAATCGTTTCTGAGAGAAGGGCGAGAATTGTGACGATCAGTCATTACATCATTACGAAACAAAAGACGAAACGGGAGATTTTCTTCGTTTTTACAATATATTAACACTTTTCGCTCTTTCTCATGCTATGTGGCTACCAGACCTCAGTTCATGCAAAACCTCAAGGTCCTCAGTCAACTGCAAGGCACCAACTCCGGCTAATATTTGAATATCCGAAAACCAAAACATTAATTTTACTACTTCTTTCTTGCCGAATGCTTCAACTTAGAAGGCTCTGTTTTGTTGTTTGTAGTGCCATTGAATACCTCAGCGCACGGCGCAAGTTTCCAAACGATAAATGTAAACGTTTCTGAGAGAAGGGCGACAATTGTGACGATCAGTCATTACGTCATTACGAAACAAAAGACGAAACGGGAGATTTTCTTCAATTTTTACAATATATTAACACTTTTCGCTCTTTCTCATGCTGTGTGGCTACCAGACCTCAGTTCATGCAAAACCTCAAGGTCCTCGGTCAACTGCAAGGCACCAACTCCGGCTAATAATTGAATATTCGAAAACCAAAACATTAATTTTTACTACTTCTTTCTTGCCGATTGCTTCGACTTAAATGGCTCTGTTTTGTTGCTTGTAGTGCCATCGAATACGTCAGCGCACGACGGAAGATTCCAAACGACAAATGTAAACGTTTTTGAGAAAAGGGCGACAATTATGACGATCAGTCATTACGTCATTACAAAACAAAAGACGAAATGGGAGATTTTCTTCCGATTTTTCAATATATTAGCACTTTTCGCTCTTTCTTATGCTATGTGGCTACCAGACCTCAGTTCATGCAATACCTCAAGGTCCTCGGTCAACTGCAAGGCAGCAACTTCGGCTAATAATTGAATATTCGAAAACCAAAACATTAATTTTATTACTTTTTTCTTGCCGATTGCTGCAACTTAGAAGGCTTTGTTTTGTTGCTTGTAGTGCCATCGAATACGTCAGCGCACGGCGTAAGTTTCCAAACGATAAATTGTAAACGTTTCTGAGAGAAGGGCGAAATTGTGACGATCAGTCATTATGTGATCACCAAACAAAAGACGAAACGGGAGATTTTCTTCCGTTTTTACAATATGTTAACACTTTTCGCTCTTTCTCATGCTATGTGGCTACCAGACCTCAGTTCATGCAATACCTCGAGGTCCTCGGTCAACTGCAAGGCACCAACTCCGGCTAATAATTGAATATTCGAAAACCAAAACATTAATTTTACTACTTCTTTCTTGCCGCTTGCTTCAACTTAGAAGGCTCTGTTTTGTGGCTTGTAGTGCCATCGAATACCTCAGCGCACGGCGTAAGTTTCCAAACGATAAATGTAAACGATTCAGAGAAAAGGGCGTCTATTGTGACGATCAGTCATTACGTAATTTTGAAGCAAAAGACGAAACGGGAGATTTTCTTCCGTTTTTACAATATATTAACACTTTTCGCTCTTTCTCATGCTATGTGGCTACCAGACCTCAGTTCGTGCAAAACCTCAAGGTCCTCGGTCAACTGCAAGGCACCAACTCTGGCTAATAATTAAATATTCGAAAACCAAAAATTAATTTTACTACTTCTTTCTTGCCGATTGCTTCAACTTAGAAGGCTCTGTTTTGTTGCTTGTAGTGCCATCGAATACCTCAGCGCATGGCGTAAGTTTCCAAACGATAAATGTAAACGATTCAGAGAAAAGGGCGTCTATTGTGACGATCAGTCATTACGTAATTTTGAAGCAAAAGACGAAACGGGAGATTTTCTTCCGTTTTTACAATATATTAACACTTTTCGCTCTTTCTCATGCTATGTGGCTACCAGACCTCAGTTCGTGCAAAACCTCAAGGTCCTCGGTCAACTGCAAGGCACCAACTCTGGCTAATAATTAAATATTCGAAAACCAAAAATTAATTTTACTACTTCTTTCTTGCCGATTGCTTCAACTTAGAAGGCTCTGTTTTGTTGCTTGTAGTGCCATCGAATACCTCAGCGCATGGCGTAAGTTTCCAAACGATAAATGTAAACGATTCAGAGAAAAGGGCGTCTATTGTGACGATCAGTCATTACGTAATTTTGAAGCAAAAGACGAAACGGGAGATTTTCTTCCGTTTTTACAATATATTAACACTTTTCGCTCTTTCTCATGCTATGTGGCTAGGAGACCTCTGTTCATGCAAAACCTCAAGGTCCTCGGTCAACTGCAAGGCACCAACTACGGCCAATAATTGAATATACGAAAACCAAAACATTAAATTTACTACTTCTTTCTTGCCGAATGCTTCAACTTAGAAGGCTCTGTTTTGTTGCTTGTAGTGCCATCGAATACGTCACCGCACGGCGTAAGTTTCCAAACGATAATTGTAATCGTTTCTGAGAGAAGGGCGACAATTGTGACGATCAGTCATTACATCATTACGAAACAAAAGACGAAACGGGAGATTTTCTTCCGATTTTTCAATATATCAGCAGTTTTCGCTCTTTCTTATGCTATGTGGCTACCAGACCTCAGTTCATGCAATACCTCAAGGTCCTCGGTCAACTGCAAGGCAGCAACTTCGGCTAATAATTGAATATTCGAAAACCAAAACATTAATTGTATTATTTCTTTCTTGCCGATTGCTTCAACTTAGAAGGCTCTTTTTTGTTGCTTGTAGTGCCATCGAATACGTCAGCGCACGGCGTAAGTTTCCAAACGATAAATGTAAACGTTTCTGAGTGAAGGGCGACAATTGTGACGATCAGTCATTATGTGATCACCAAACAAAAGACGAAACGGTAGATTTTCCTCCGTTTTTGCAGTATATTAACACTTTTCGCTTTTTCTCAAGCTATGTGGCTACAGACCTCAGTTCATGCAAAACCTCAAGGTCCTTAGTCAACTGCAAGGCACCAACTCCGGCTAATAATTGAATATTTGAAAACCAAGACATTAATTTTACTACTTCTTTCTTGCCGATTGCTACAACTTAGAAGGCTCTGTTTTGTTGCTTGTAGTGCCATCGAATACATCAGCGCACGGCGTAAGTTTCCAAACGATAAATGTAAAGGTTTCTGAGAGAAGGGCGACAAATGTGACGATCAGTCATTACGTCATTACGAAACAAAAGAAGAAACGGTAGATTTTCTTCCGTTTTTACAATATATTAACACTTTTCGCTCTTTCTCATACTATGTGGCTACCAGACCTCAGTTAATGCAAAACCTCAAGGTCCTCGGTCAACTGCAAGGCACCAACTCCGGCTAATAATTGAATATTCGAAAACCAAAACATTAATTTTACTACTTCTTTCTTGCCGATTGCTTCAACTTAGAAGGCTCTGTTTTGTTGCTTGTAGTGCCATCGAATACGTCAGCGCACGGCGTAAGTTCCAAACGATAAATGTAAACGTTTCTGAGAGAAGGGCGACAATTGTGACGATCAGTCATTACGAAACAAAACACGAAACGGGAGATTTTCTTCCGTTTTTACAATACATTAACACTTTTCGCTCTTTCTCATTCTATGTGGCTACCAGACCTCAGTTCATGCAATACCTCAAGGTCCTCGGTCAACTGCAAGGCACCAACTCCGGCTAATAATTGAATATTCGAAAACCAAAACATTAATTTTACTACTTCTTTCTTGCCGCTTGCTGCAACTTAGAAGGCTCTGTTTTGTTGCTTGTAGTGCCATCGAATACGTCAGCGTACGACGTAAGTTTCCAAACGATAAATGTAAAGGTCTCTGAGAGAAGGGTGACAATTGTGACGATCAGTCATTACGTCATTACGGAACAAAAGACGAAACGGGAGATTTTCTTCCGTTTTTACAATATATTAACTCTTTTCGCTCTTTCTCATGCTATGTGGCTACCAGACCTCAGTTCATGCAAAACCTCAAGGTCCACGGTCAACTGCAAGGCACCAACTATGGCTAATAATTGAATTTTCGAAAATCAAAACATTAATTTTACCACTTCTTTCTTGCCGATTGCTTCAACTTAGAAGGCTCTGTTTTGTTGCTTGTAGTGCCATCGAATACGTCAGCGCACGACGTAAGTTTCCAAACGATAAATGTAAACGTTTCTGAGAGAAGGGCGATAATTGTGACGATCAGTCATTACGTCATTACGAAACAAAAGACGAAACGGGAGATTTTCTTCCGTTTTTACAATATATTAACACTTTTCACCCTTTCTCATGCTATGTGGCTACCAGACCTCAGTTCATGCAAAACCTCAAGGTCCTCGGTCAACTGCAAGGCACCATCTCTGGCTAATAATTGAATATTCGAAAACCAAAACTTTAATTTTACTACTTCTTTCTTGCCGATTGCTACAACTTAGACGGCTCTGTTTTGTTGCTTGTAGTGCCATCGAATACCTCAGCTCACGGCGTAAGTTTCCAAACGATAAATGTAAAGGTTTCTGAGAGAAGGGCGACAATTGTGACGATCAGTCATTACGTCATTACGAAACAAAAGACGAAACGGGAGTTTTTCTTCCGTTTTTACAATATATTAACACTTTTCGATCTTTCTCATGCTATGTGGCTACCAGACCTCAGTTCATGCAAAACCTCAAGGTCCTCGGTCAACTGCAAGGCACCAACTCTGGCTAATAATTGAATATTCGAAAACTAAAACATTAATTTTACTACTACTTTCTTGCAGATTGCTTCAACTTAGAAGGCTCTGTTTTGTTACTTGTAGTGCCATCGAATACCTCAGCGCACGGCGTAAGTTTCCAAATGATAAATGTAAACGTTTCTGAGAGAAGGGCGACAATTGTGATGATCAGTCATTACGTCATTACGAAACAAAAGACGAAACGGGAGATTTTCTTCCGTTTTTACAATATATTAACACTTATAGCTCTTTCTCATGCTATGTGGCTACCAGACCTCACTTCATGCAAAACCTCAAGGTCCTCGGTCAACTGCAAGGCACCAACTCCGGGTAATAATTGAATATTCGAAAACCAAAACATTAATTTTACTACTTCTTTCTTGCCGATTGCTTCAACTTAGAAAGCTCTGTTTTGTTGCTTGTAGTGCCATCGAATACGTCAGCGCACGACGAAAGTTTCCAAACGATAAAAGTAAACGTTACTGAGAGAAGGGCGACAATTGTGACGATCAGTCAGTACGTCATTACGAAACAAAAGACGAAACGGGAGATTTTCTTCCGTTTTTACAATATATTAACACTTTTCGCTCGTTCTAATGCTATGTGGCTACCAGACCTCAGTTTATGCAAAACCTCAAGGTCCTCGGTCAACTGCAAGGCACCAACTCCGGCTAATATTTGAATATTCGAAAACCAAAACATTAATTTTACTAGTTCTTTCTTGCCGATTGCTTCAACTTAGAAGGCTCTGTTTTGTTGCTTGTAGTGCCATCGCATACGTCAGCGCACAGCGTAAGTTTCCAAACGATAAATGTAAACGTTTCTGAGAGAAGGGCGACAATTGTGACGATCAGTCATTACGTCGTTACGAAACAAAAGACGAAACGGGAGATTTTCTTCCGTTTTTACAATATATTAACACTTTTCGCTCTTTCTCATGCTATGTGGCTACCAGACCTCAGTTCATGCAAAACCTCAAGGTCCTCAGTCAACTACAAGTCACCATCTCCGGCTAATAATTGAATATTCGAAAACCAAAACATTAATTTTACTACTTCTTTCTTGCCGATTGCTACAACTTAGAAGGCTCTGTTTTGTTGCTTGTAGTGCCATCGAATACGTCAGCTCACGACGTAAGTTTCCAAACGATAAATGTAAACGTTTCTGAGAGATGGGCGACAATGTGACGTTCAGTCATTACGTCATTACGAAACAAAAGACGAAACGGGAGATTTCCTTCCGTTTTTACTATATATTAACTGTTTTTGCTCTTTCTCATGCTATGTGGCTACCAGACCTCAGTTCATGCAAAACCTCAAGGTTCTCGGTCAAACTGCAAAGCACCAACTCCAGCTAATAATTGAATATTCGAAAACCAAAACATTAGTTTTACTACTTCTTTCTTGCCGATTGCTTCAACTTAGAAGGCTCTGTTTTGTTGCTTGTAGTGCCATCGAATACCTCAGCGCACGGCGTAAGTTTCCAAACGATAAATGTAACCGTTTCTGAGAGAAGGGCGACAATTGTGACGATCAGTCATTACGTCATTACGAAACAAAAGACGAAACGGGAGATTTTCTTCCTTTTTTACACTATATTAACACTTTTCGCTCTTTCTCATGCTATGTGGCTACCAGACCTCAGTTCATGCAAAACCTCAAGGTCCTCGGTCAACTGCTAGGCACCAACTCCGGCTAATAATTGAATATTCGAAAACCAAAACATTAATTTTACTAATTCTTTCTTGCCGATTTCTTCAACTTAGAAGGCTCTGTTTTGTTGCTTGTAGTGCCATCGAATACGTCAGCGCACGACGTAAGTTTCCAAACGATAAATGTAAAGGTTTCTGAGAGAAGGGCGACAATTGTGACGATCAGTCATTACGTCATTACGAAACAAAAGACGAAACGGGAGATTTTCTTCCGTTTTTACTATATATTAACACTTTTCGCTCTTTCTCGTGCTATGTGGCTACCAGACCTCAGTTCATGCAAAACCTCAAGGTCCTCGGTCAACTGCAATGCACCAACTCCGGCTAATAATTGAATATTCGAAAACCAAAACATTAATTTTAATACTTCTTTCTTGCCGATTGCTTCAACTTAGAAGGCTCTGTTTTGTTGCTTGTAGTGCCATCGAATACGTGAGCGCACGACGTAAGTTTCCAAACGATAAATGTAAAGGTTTCTGAGAGAAGGGCGACAATTGTGACGATCAGTCATTACGTCATTACGAAACAAAAGAGGAAACGGGTGATTTTCTTCCGTTTTTACAATATATTAACACTTTTCGCTCTTTCTCATGCTATGTGGCTACCAGACCTCAGTTCATGCAAAACCTCAAGGTCCTCAGTCAACTGCAAGGCCCAATCTCCGGCCAATAATTGAATATTCGAAAACCAAATCATTAATTTTACTACTTCTTTCTTGCCGATTGCTACAACTTAGAAGGCTCCGTTTTGTTGCTTGTGGTGCCATCGACTACCTCAGCGCACGGCGTAAGTTTCCAAACGATAAATGTAAACGTTTCTGAGAGAAGGGCGACAATTGTGACGTTCAGTCATTACGTCATTACGAAACAAAAGACGAAACGGGAGATTTTCTTCCGTTTTTACTATATATTAACACTTTTCGCTCTTTCTCATGCTATGTGGCTACCAGACCTCAGTTCATGCAAAACCTCAAGGTCCTCGGTCAACTGCAAGGCACCAACTCCGGCTAATAATTAAATATTCGAAAACCAAAACATTAATTTTACTACTTCTTTCTTGCCGATTGCTTCAACTTAGAAGGCTCTGTTTTGTTGCTACTAGTGCCATCGAATACCTCAGCGCACGGCGTATGTTTCCAAACGATAAATGTAAACGGTTCTGTGAGAATGGCGACAATTGTGACGATCAGTCATTACGTCATTACGAAACAAAAGACGAAACGGGAGATTTTCTTCCGTTTTTACAATATATTAACACTTTTCGCTCTTTCTCATGCTATGTGGCTACCAGACCTCAGTTCATGCTAAACATCAAGGTCCTCGGTCAACTGCAAGGCACTAACTCCGGCTAATAATTGAATATTCGAAAACCAAAACTTTAATTTTACTACTTCATTCTTGCCGATTGCTTCAACTTAGAAGGCTCTGTTTTGTTGCTTGTAGTGCCATCGAATACCTCAGCGCATGGCGTAAGTTTCCAAACGGTAAATGAAAACGTTTCTGAGAGAAGGGCGACAATTGTGACGATCAGTCATTACGTCATTACGAAACAAAAGACGGAACGGGAGATTTTCTTCCGTTTTTACAATATATTAACACTTTTCGCTCTTTCTCATGCTATGTGGCTACCAGACCTCAGTTCATGCAAAACCTCAAGGTCCTCGGTCAACTGCAAGGCACCAACTCCGGCTAATAATTATATATTTGAAAACCAAAACTTTAATTTTACTACTTCTTTCTTGCCGATTGCTTCAACTTAGAAGGCACTGTTTTGTTGCTTGTAGTGCCATCGAATACCTCAGCGCACGGCGTAAGTTTCCAAACGATAAATGTAAACGTGTCTGAGAGAAGGGCGACAATTGTGACGATCAGTCATTACGTCATTACGAAACAAAAGACGGAACGGGAGATTTTCTTCCGTTTTTACAATATATTAACACTTTTCGCTCTTTCTCATGCTATGTGGCTACCAGACCTCAGTTCATGAAAACCACAAGGTCCTCGGTCAACTGCAAGGCACCAACTCCGGCTAATAATTGAATATTCGAAAACCAAAACGTTAATTTCACTAATTCTTTCTTGCCGATTTCTTCAACATAGAAGGCTCTGTTTTGTTGCTTGTAGTGCCATCGAATACGTCAGCGCACGACGTATGTTTCCAAACGATAAATGTAAACGTTTCTGAGAGAAGGGCGACAATTGTGACGATCAGTCATTACGTCATTATGAAACAAAAGACGAAACGGGAGATTTCTTCCGTTTTTACTATATATTAACACTTTTCGCTCTTTCTCATGCTATGTGGCTACCAGACCTCAGCCCATGCAAAACCTCAAGATCCTCGGTCAACTGCAAGGCACCACCTCCGGCTAATAATTGAATATTCGAAAACCAAAACATTAATTTTACTACTTCTTTCTTGCCGATTGCTTCAACTTAGAAGGCTCTGTTTTGTTGCTTGTAGTGCCATCGAATACCTCAGCGCACGGCGTAAGTTTCCAAACGATAAATTTAAATGTTTCTGAGAGAAGGGTGACAATTGTGACGATCAGTCATTACGTCATTACGAAACAAAAGACGAAACGGGAGATTTTCTTCCGTTTTTACAATATATTAACACTTTTCGCTCTTTCTCATGCTATGTGGTTACCAGACCTCAGTTCATGCAAATTCTCAAGGTCCTCGGTCAACTGCAAGGCACCAACTCCGGCTAATAATTTAATATTCGAAAACCAAGACATTAATTTTACTACTTCTTTCTTGCCGATTTCTTCAACTTAGAATGCTCTGTTTTGTTGCTTGTAGTGCCATCGAATACGTCAGCGCACGACGTAAGTTTCCAAACGATAAATGGAAAGGTTTCTGAGAGAAGGGTGACAATTGTGACGATCAGTCATTACGTCATCACGAAACAAAAGACGAAACGGGAGATTTTCTTCCGTTTTTACAATATATTAACACTTTTCGCTCTTTCTCATGCTATGTGGCTACCAGACCTCTGTTCATGCAAAACCTCAAGCTCCTCGGTCAACTGCAAGGCACCAACTCCAGCTAATAATTGAATATTCAAAAAACCAAACATTAATTTTACTACTTCTTTCTTGCCGATACTTCAACTTAGAAGGCTCTGTTTTGTTGCTTGTAGTGCCATCGAATATGTCAGAGCACGACCTAAGTTTCCAAACGATAAATGTAAACGTTTCTGAGAGAAGGGTGACAATTGTGACGATCAGTCATTACGTCATTACGAAACAAAAGACGAAACGGGAGATTTTCTTCCGTTTTTACAATATATTAACACTTTTCGCTCTTTCTCATGCTATGTGGCTACCAGACCTCAGTTCATGCAAAACCTCAAGGTCCTCGGTCAACTGCAAGGCACCAACTCCGGCTAATAATTGAATATTCGAAAACCAAAACATTAATTTTACTACTTCTTTCTTGCCGCTTGCTTCAACTTAGAAGGCTCTGTTTTGTTGCTTGTAGGGCCATCGAATACGTCAGCACACGACGTAAGTTTCCAAACGATGAATGTAAACGTTTCTGACAGTAGGGCGACAATTGTGACGATCAGTCATTACGTCATTACAAAACAAAAGACGAAACGGGAGATTTTCTTCCGTTTTTACAATGTATTAACACTTTTCGCTCTTTCTCATGCTATGTGGCTACCAGACCTCAATTCATGCAAAACTTCAAGGTCCTCAGTCAACTGCAAGGCACCAACTCCGGCTAATAATTGAATATTCGAAAACCAAAACATTAATTTTACTACTTCTTTCTTGCCGATTGCTACAACTTAGAAGGCTCTGTTTTGTTGCTTGTAGTGCCATCTAATACGTCAGCGCACGGCGTAAGTTTCCAAACGATAAATGTAAAGGTTTCTGAGAGAAGGGCGACAATTGTGACGATCAGTCGTTACGTCATTACGAAACAAAGCCGAAAGGGTAGATTTTCTTCCGTTTTTACAATATATTAACACTTTTCACTCTTTCTCATGCTATGTGGCTACCAGACCTCAGTTCATGCAAAACCTCAAGGTCCTCGGTCAACTGCAATGCACCAACTCCGGCTAATAATTGAATATTCGAAAACCAAAACATTAATTTTACTAGTTCTTTCTTGCCGATTTCTTCAACTTAGAAGGCTCTGTTTTGTTGCTTGTAGTGCCATCGAATACGTCAGCGCACGACGTAAGTTTCCAAACGATAAATGTAAACGTTTTTGAGAGAAGGGCGACAATTGTGACGATCAGTCATTACGTCATTACGAAACAAAAGACGAAACGGGAGATTTTCTTCCGTTTTTACAATATATTAACACTTTTCGCTCTTTCTCGTGCTATTTGGCTACCAGACCGCAGTTCATGCAAAACCTCAAGGTCCTCAGTCAACTGCAAGGCACCAACTCCGGCTAATAATTGAATATTCAAAAACCAAAACATTAATTTTACTACTTCTTTCAGGCCGATTGCTACAACTTAGAAGGCTCTGTTTTGTTGCTTGTAGTGCCATCGAATACGTCAGCACACGGCGTAAGTTTCCAAACGATAAATGTAAAGGTTTCTGAGAGAAAGGCGACAATTGTGACGATCAGTCATTACGTCATTACGAAACAAAAGACGAAACGGTAGATGTTCTTCCGTTCATACAATATATTAACACTTTTCGCTTTTTCTCATGCTATGTGGCTACCAGACCTCAGTTCATGCAAAACCTCAAGGTCCTCGGTCAACTGCAAGGCACCAACTCCGGCTAATAATTGAATATTTCAAAACCAAAACATTAATTTTACTACTTCTTTCTTGCCGATTTCTTCAACTTAGAAGGCTCTGTTTTGTTGCTTGTAGTGCCATCGCATGCGTCAGCGCATGGCGTAAGTTTCCAAACGATAAATGTAAACGTTTCTGAGAGATGGGCGACAATTGTGACGATCAGTCATTACGTCATTACGAAACAAAAGACGAAACGGGAGATTTTCTTCCGTTTTTACAATATATTAACACTTTTCGCTCTTTCCCATGCTATGTGGCTACCAGACCTCAGTTCATGCAAAACCTCAAGGTCCTCGGTCAACTGCAAGGCACCAGCTCCGGCTAATAATCGAATATTCGAAAACCAAAACATTAATTTTACTACTTCTTTCTTGCCGATTGCTTCAACTTAGAAGGCTCTGTTTTGTTGCATGTAGTGCCATCGAATACGTCAGCGCACGACGTAAGTTTCCAAACGATAAATGTAAACGTTTCTGAGAGAAGGGCGACAATTGTGACGATCAGTCATTACGTAATTACGAAACAAAAGACGAAACGGGAGATTTTCTTCCGCTTTTACTATATAATAATACTTTTCGCTCTTTCTCATGCTATGTGGCTACCAGACCTCAGTTCAAGCAAAACCTCAAGGTCCCCGGTCAACTGCAAGGCACCAACTCCGGCTAATAATTGAATATTTGAAAACCAAAACATTAATTTTACTACTTCTTTCTTGCCGTTTGCTTCAACTTAGAAGGCTCTGTTTTGTTGCTTGTAGTGCCATCAAATACGTCATCGCACGGTGTAAGTTTCCAAACGATACATGCAAACGTTTCTGAGAGAAGGGCGACAATTGTGACGATCAGTCATTACGTCATTACGAAACAAAAGACGAAACGGGAGATTTTCTTCCGTTTTTACAATATATTAACACTTTTCGCTCTTTCTCATGCTATGTGGCTACCAGACCTCAGTTCATGCAAAACCTCAAGGTCCTCGGTCAACTGCAAGGCACAAACTCTGGCTAATAATTGAATATTCGAAAACCAAAACATTAATTTTACTACTTCTTTCTTGCCGATTGCTTCAACTTAGAAGGGTCTGTTTTGTTGCTTGTAGTGCCATCGAATACCTCAGCGCACGGCGAAAGTTTCCAAACGATAAATGTAAACGTTTCTGAGAGAAGGGCGACAATTGTGACGATCAGTCATTACGTCATTACGAAACAAATGACGAAACGGGAGATTTTCTTCCGTTTTTACAATATATTAACACTTTTCGCTCTTTCTTATGCTATGTGGTTACCAGACCACAGCTCATGCAAATTCTCAAGGTCCTCGGTCAACTGCAAGGCACCAACTCCGGCTAATAATTGAATATTCGAAAACCAAAACATTAATTTTACTACTTCTTTTTTGCCGATTGCTTCTACTTAGAAGGCTCTGTTTTGTTGCTTGTAGTGCCATCAAATACGTCAGCGCACGGTGTAAGTTTCCAAACGATACATGTAAACGTTTCTGAGAGAAGGGCGACAATTGTGACGATCAGTCATTACGTAATTACGAAACAAAAGACGAAACGGGAGATTTTCTTCCGTTTTTACTATATAATAATACTTTTCGCTCTTTCTCATGCTATGTGGCTCTCAGACCTCAGTTCAAGCAAAACCTCAAGGTCCTCGGTCAACTGCAAGGCACCAACTCCGCCTAATAATTGAATATTTGAAAACCAAAACATTAATTTTACTACTTCTTTCTTGCCGTTTGCTTCAACTTAGAAGGCTCTGTTTTGTTGCTTGTAGTGCCATCAAATACGTCAGCGCACGGTGTAAGTTTCCAAACGATACATGTAAACGTTTCTGAGAGAAGGGCGACAATTGTGACGATCAGTCATTACGTCATTACGAAACAAAAGACGAAACGGGAGATTTTCTTCCGTTTTTACAATATATTAACACTTTTCGCTCTTTCTCATGCTATGTGGCTACCAGACCTCAGTTCATGAAAAACCTCAAGGTCCTCGGTCAACTGCAAGGCACCAACTCTGGCTAATAATTGAATATTCGAAAACCAAAACATTAATTTTACTACTTCTTTCTTGCCGATTGCTTCAACTTAGAAGGCTCTGTTTTGTTGCTTGTAGCGCCATCGAATACCTCAGCGCACGGCGTAAGTTTCCAAACGATGAATGTAAACTTTTCTGAGAGAAGGGCGACAATTGTGACGATCAGTCATTACGTCATTACGAAACAAAAGACGAAACGGGAGATTTTCTTCCGTTTTTACAATATATTAACACTTTTCGCTCTTTCCCATGCTGTGTGGCTACCAGACCTCAGTTCATGCAAAACCTCAAGGTCCTCGGTCAACTGCAAGGCACCAACTCTTGCTAATAATTGAATATTCGAAAACCAAAACATTAATTTTACTAGTTCTTTCTTGCCGATTGCTTCAACTTAGAAGGCTCTGTTTTGTTGCTTGTAGTGCCATCGAATACGTCAGCGCACGACGTAAGTTTCCAAACGATAAATGTAAAGGTTTCTGAGAGAAGGGCGACAATTGTGACGATCAGTCATTACGTCATTACGAAACAAAAGACGAAACGGGAGATTTTCTTCCGTTTTTACAATATATTAACACTTTTCGCTCTTTCTCATGCTATGTGGCTACCAGACCTCAGTTCATGCAAAACCTCAAGGTCCTCGGTCAACTGCAAGGCACAAACTCTGGCTAATAATTGAATATTCGAAAACCAAAACATTAATTTTACTACATCTTTCTTGCCGATTGCTTCAACTTAGAAGGGTCTGTTTTGTTGCTTGTAGTGCCATCGAATACCTCAGCGCACGGCGAAAGTTTCCAAACGATAAATGTAAACGTTTCTGAGAGAAGGGCGACAATTGTGACGATCAGTCATTACGTCATTACGAAACAAATGACGAAACGGGAGATTTTCTTCCGTTTTTACAATATATTAACACTTTTCGCTCTTTCTTATGCTATGTGGTTACCAGACCACAGTTCATGCAAATTCTCAAGGTCCTCGGTCAACTGCAAGGCACCAACTCCGGCTAACAATTGAATATTCGAAAACCAAAACATTAATTTTACTAGTTCTTTCTTGCCGATTTCTTCAACTTAGAAGGCTCTATTTTGTTGCTTGTAGTGCCATCGAATACGTCAGCGCACGACGTAAGTTTCCAAACGATAAATGTAAAGGTTTCTGAGAGAAGGGTGACAATTGTGACGATCAGTCATTACGTCATTACGAAACAAAAGACGAAAAGGGAGATTTTCTTCCGTTTTTACAATATATTAACACTTTTCGCTCTTTCTCATGCTATGTGGCTGCCAGACCTCAGTTCATGCAAAACCTCAAGGTCCTCGGTCAACTGCAAAGCACCAACTCCGGCTAATAATTGAATATTCGAAAACCAAAACATTAATTTTACTACTTCTTTTTTGCCGATTGCTTCAACTTACAAGGCTCTGTTTTGTTGCTTGTAGTGCCATCGAATACCTCAGCGCACGGCGTAAGTTTCCAAACGATAAATGTAAACGTTTCTGAGAGAAGGGCGACAATTGTGACGATCAGTCATTACGTCATTACGAAACAAAAGACGAAACGGGAGATTTTCTTCCGTTTTTACAATATATTAACAATTTTCGCTCTTTCTCATGCTATGTGGCTACCAGACCTCAGTTCATGCAAAACCTCAAGGTCCTCGGTCAACTGCAAGGCACCAACTCCGGCTAATAATTGAATATTCGAAAACCAAAACATTAATTTTACTACTTCTTTCTTGCCGATTGCTTCAACTTAGAAGGCTCTGTTTTGTTGCTTGTAGTGCCATCGAATACGTCAGCACACGACGTAAGTTTCCAAACGATAAATGTAAACGTTTCTGAGAGTAGGGCGACAATTGTGACGATCAGTCATTACGTCATTACGAAACAAAAGACGAAACGGGAGATTTTCTTCCGTTTTTACAATATATTAACACTTTTCGCTCTTTCTCATGCTATGTGGCTGCCAGACCTCAGTTCATGCAAAACCTCAAGGTCCTCAGTCAACTGCAAGGCACCAACTCCGGCTAATAAATGAATATTCGAAAACCAAAACATTAATTTTACTACTTCTTTCTTGCCGATTTCTTCAACTTAGAAGGCTCTGTTTTGTTGCTTGTAGTGCCATCGAATACGTCAGCACACGACGTAAGTTTCCAAACGATAAATTTAAAGGTTTCTAAGAGAAGGGCGACAATTGCGACGATCAGTCATTACGTCATTACGAAACAAAAGCCGAAAGGGTAGATTTTCTTCCGTTTTTACAATATATTAACACTTTTCGCTCTTTCTCGTGCTATTTGGCTACCAGACCTCAGTTCATGCAAAACCTCAAGGCCTCAGTCAACTGCTAGGCACCAACTCCGGCTAATAATTGAATATTCGAAATCCAAAACATTAATTTTACTAGTTCTTTCTTGCCGATTTCTTCAACTTAGAAGGCTCTGTTTTGTTGCTTGTAGTGCCATCGAATACGTCAGCGCACGACGTAAGTTTCCAAACGATAAATGTAAACGTTTTTGAGAGAAGGGCGACAATTTTGACGATCAGTCATTACGTCATTACGAAACAAAAGACGAAACGGGAGATTTTCTTCCGTTTTTACAATATATTAACACTTTTCGCTCTTTCTCGTGCTATTTGGCTACCAGACCTCAGTTCATGCAAAACCTCAAGGCCTCAGTCAACTGCTAGGCACCAACTCCGGCTAATAATTGAATATTCGAAAACCAAAACATTAATTTTACTACTTCTTTCAGGCCGATTGCTACAACTTAGAAGGCTCTGTTTTGTTGCTTGTAGTGCCATCGAATACGTCAGCGCACGGCGTAAGTTTCCAAACGATAAATGTAAAGGTTTCTGAGAGAAAGGCGACAATTGTGACGATCAGTCATTACGTCATTACGAAACAAAAGACGAAACGGTAGATTTTCTTCCGTTCATCCAATATATTAACACTTTTCGCTCTTTCTCATGCTATGTGGCTACCAGACCTCAGTTCATGCAAAACCTCAAGGTCCTCGGTCAACTGCAAGGCACCAACTCCGGCTAATAATTGAATATTTCAAAACCAAAACATTAATTTTACTACTTCTTTCTTGCCGATTGCTTCAACTTAGAAGGCTCTGTTTTGTTGCTTGTAGTGCCATCGAATACGTCAGCGCACAGCGTAAGTTTCCAAACGATAAACGTAAACGTTTCTGAGAGATGGGCGACAATTGTGACGATCAGTCATTACGTCATTACGAAACAAAAGACGAAACGGGAGATTTTCTTCCGTTTTTACAATATATTAACACTTTTCGCTCTTTCTCATGCTATATGGCTACCAGACCTCAGTTCATGCAAAACCTCAAGGTCCTCGGTCAACTGCAAGGCACCAGCTCCGGCTAATAATTGCATATTCGAAAACCAAAACATTAATTTTACTACTTCTTTCTTGCCGATTGCTTCAACTTAGAAGGCTCTGTTTTGTTGCTTGTAGTGCCATCAAATACGTCAGCTCACGGTGTAAGTTTCCAAACGATACATGTAAACGTTTCTGAGAGAAGGGCGACAATTGTGACGATCAGTCATTACGTCATTACGAAACAAAAGACGGAACGGGAGATTTTCTTCCGTTTTTACAATATATTAACACTTTTCGCTCTTTCTCATGCTATGTGGCTGACAGACCTCAGTTCCTGAAAACCACAAGGTCCTCGGTCAACTGCAAGGCACCAACTCCGGCTAATAATTGAATATTCGAAAACCAAAACATTAATTTCACTAATTCTTTCTTGCCGATTTCTTCAACATAGAAGGCTCTGTTTTGTTGCTTGTAGTGCCATCGAATACGTCAGCGCACGACGTATGTTTCCAAACGATAAATGTAAACGTTTCTGAGAGAAGGGCGACAATTGTGACGATCAGTCATTACGTCATTACGAAACAAAAGACGAAACGGGAGATTTCTTCCGTTTTTACTATATATTAACACTTTTCGCTCTTTCTCATGCTATGTGGCTACCAGACCTCAGCCCATGCAAAACCTCAAGATCCTCGGTCAACTGCAAGGCACCACCTCCGGCTAATAATTGAATATTCGAAAACCAAAACATTAATTTTACTACTTCTTTCTTGCCGATTGCTTCAACTTAGAAGGCTCTGTTTTGTTGCTTGTAGTGCCATCGAATACCTCAGCGCACGGCGTAAGTTTCCAAACGATAAATGTAAACGTTTCTGAGAGAAGGGTGACAATTGTGACGATCAGTCATTACGTCATTACGAAACAAAAGACGAAACGGGAGATTTTCTTCCGTTTTTACAATATATTAACACTTTTCGCTCTTTCTCATGCTATGTGGTTACCAGACCTCAGTTCATGCAAATTCTCAAGGTCCTCGGTCAACTGCAAGGCACCAACTCCGGCTAATAATTGAATATTCGAAAACCAAGACATTAATTTTACTACTTCTTTCTTGCCGATTTCTTCAACTTAGAATGCTCTGTTTTGTTGCTTGTAGTGCCATCGAATACGTCAGCGCACGACGTAAGTTTCCAAACGATAAATGGAAAGGTTTCTGAGAGAAGGGTGACAATTGTGACGATCAGTCATTACGTCATCACGAAACAAAAGACGAAAATGGAGATTTTCTTCCGTTTTTACAATATATTAACACTTTTCGCTCTTTCTCATGCTATGTGGCTACCAGACCTCTGTTCATGCAAAACCTCAAGCTCCTCGGTCAACTGCAAGGCACCAACTCCAGCTAATAATTGAATATTCAAAAAACCAAACATTAATTTTACTACTTCTTTCTTGCCGATTACTTCAACTTAGAAGGCTCTGTTTTGTTGCTTGTAGTGCCATCGAATATGTCAGAGCACGACGTAAGTTTCCAAACGATAAATGTAAACGTTTCTGAGAGAAGGGTGACAATTGTGACGATCAGTCATTACGTCATTACGAAACAAAAGACGAAACGGGAGATTTTCTTCCGTTTTTACAATATATTAACACTTTTCGCTCTTTCTCATGCTATGTGGCTACCAGACCTCAGTTCATGCAAAACCTCAAGGTCCTCGGTCAACTGCAAGGCACCAACTCCGGCTAATAATTGAATATTCGAAAACCAAAACATTAATTTTACTACTTCTTTCTTGCCGCTTGCTTCAACTTAGAAGGCTCTGTTTTGTTGCTTGTAGGGCCATCGAATACGTCAGCACACGACGTAAGTTTCCAAACGATGAATGTAAACGTTTCTGACAGTAGGGCGACAATTGTGACGATCAGTCATTACGTCATTAGAAAACAAAAGACGAAACGGGAGATTTTCTTCCGTTTTTACAATGTATTAACACTTTTCGCTCTTTCTCATGCTATGTGGCTACCAGACCTCAATTCATGCAAAACTTCAAGGTCCTCAGTCAACTGCAAGGCACCAACTCCGGCTAATAATTGAATATTCGAAAACCAAAACATTAATTTTACTACTTCTTTCTTGCCGATTGCTACAACTTAGAAGGCTCTGTTTTGTTGCTTGTAGTGCCATCTAATACGTCAGCGCACGGCGTAAGTTTCCAAACGATAAATGTAAAGGTTTCTGAGAGAAGGCGACAATTGTGACGATCAGTCGTTACGTCATTACGAAACAAAGCCGAAAGGGTAGATTTTCTTCCGTTTTTACAATATATTAACACTTTTCACTCTTTCTCATGCTATGTGGCTACCAGACCTCAGTTCATGCAAAACCTCAAGGTCCTCGGTCAACTGCAATGCACCAACTCCGGCTAATAATTGAATATTCGAAAACCAAAACATTAATTTTACTAGTTCTTTCTTGCCGATTTCTTCAACTTAGAAGGCTCTGTTTTGTTGCTTGTAGTGCCATCGAATACGTCAGCGCACGACGTAAGTTTCCAAACGATAAATGTAAACGTTTTTGAGAGAAGGGCGACAATTGTGACGATCAGTCATTACGTCATTACGAAACAAAAGACGAAACGGGAGATTTTCTTCCGTTTTTACAATATATTAACACTTTTCGCTCTTTCTCGTGCTATTTGGCTACCAGACCGCAGTTCATGCAAAACCTCAAGGTCCTCAGTCAACTGCAAGGCACCAACTCCGGCTAATAATTGAATATTCAAAAACCAAAACATTAATTTTACTACTTCTTTCAGGCCGATTGCTACAACTTAGAAGGCTCTGTTTTGTTGCTTGTAGTGCCATCGAATACGTCAGCACACGGCGTAAGTTTCCAAACGATAAATGTAAAGGTTTCTGAGAGAAAGGCGACAATTGTGACGATCAGTCATTACGTCATTACGAAACAAAAGACGAAACGGTAGATGTTCTTCCGTTCATACAATATATTAACACTTTTCGCTTTTTCTCATGCTATGTGGCTACCAGACCTCAGTTCATGCAAAACCTCAAGGTCCTCGGTCAACTGCAAGGCACCAACTCCGGCTAATAAATGAATATTTCAAAACCAAAACATTAATTTTACTACTTCTTTCTTGCCGATTTCTTCAACTTAGAAGGCTCTGTTTTGTTGCTTGTAGTGCCATCGCATGCGTCAGCGCATGGCGTAAGTTTCCAAACGATAAATGTAAACGTTTCTGAGAGATGGGCGACAATTGTGACGATCAGTCATTACGTCATTACGAAACAAAAGACGAAACGGGAGATTTTCTTCCGTTTTTACAATATATTAACACTTTTCGCTCTTTCCCATGCTATGTGGCTACCAGACCTCAGTTCATGCAAAACCTCAAGGTCCTCGGTCAACTGCAAGGCACCAGCTCCGGCTAATAATCGAATATTCGAAAACCAAAACATTAATTTTACTACTTCTTTCTTGCCGATTGCTTCAACTTAGAAGGCTCTGTTTTGTTGCATGTAGTGCCATCGAATACGTCAGCGCACGACGTAAGTTTCCAAACGATAAATGTAAACGTTTCTGAGAGAAGGGCGACAATTGTGACGATCAGTCATTACGTAATTACGAAACAAAAGACGAAACGGGAGATTTTCTTCCGCTTTTACTATATAATAATACTTTTCGCTCTTTCTCATGCTATGTGGCTACCAGACCTCAGTTCAAGCAAAACCTCAAGGTCCCCGGTCAACTGCAAGGCACCAACTCCGGCTAATAATTGAATATTTGAAAACCAAAACATTAATTTTACTACTTCTTTCTTGCCGTTTGCTTCAACTTAGAAGGCTCTGTTTTGTTGCTTGTAGTGCCATCAAATACGTCATCGCACGGTGTAAGTTTCCAAACGATACATGCAAACGTTTCTGAGAGAAGGGCGACAATTGTGACGATCAGTCATTACGTCATTACGAAACAAAAGACGAAACGGGAGATTTTCTTCCGTTTTTACAATATATTAACACTTTTCGCTCTTTCTCATGCTATGTGGCTACCAGACCTCAGTTCATGCAAAACCTCAAGGTCCTCGGTCAACTGCAAGGCACAAACTCTGGCTAATAATTGAATATTCGAAAACCAAAACATTAATTTTACTACTTCTTTCTTGCCGATTGCTTCAACTTAGAAGGGTCTGTTTTGTTGCTTGTAGTGCCATCGAATACCTCAGCGCACGGCGAAAGTTTCCAAACGATAAATGTAAACGTTTCTGAGAGAAGGGCGACAATTGTGACGATCAGTCATTACGTCATTACGAAACAAATGACGAAACGGGAGATTTTCTTCCGTTTTTACAATATATTAACACTTTTCGCTCTTTCTTATGCTATGTGGTTACCAGACCACAGCTCATGCAAATTCTCAAGGTCCTCGGTCAACTGCAAGGCACCAACTCCGGCTAATAATTGAATATTCGAAAACCAAAACATTAATTTTACTACTTCTTTTTTGCCGATTGCTTCTACTTAGAAGGCTCTGTTTTGTTGCTTGTAGTGCCATCAAATACGTCAGCGCACGGTGTAAGTTTCCAAACGATACATGTAAACGTTTCTGAGAGAAGGGCGACAATTGTGACGATCAGTCATTACGTAATTACGAAACAAAAGACGAAACGGGAGATTTTCTTCCGTTTTTACTATATAATAATACTTTTCGCTCTTTCTCATGCTATGTGGCTCTCAGACCTCAGTTCAAGCAAAACCTCAAGGTCCTCGGTCAACTGCAAGGCACCAACTCCGCCTAATAATTGAATATTTGAAAACCAAAACATTAATTTTACTACTT
Source organism: Schistocerca piceifrons (assembly GCF_021461385.2). Taxonomy (NCBI): domain Eukaryota; kingdom Metazoa; phylum Arthropoda; class Insecta; order Orthoptera; family Acrididae; genus Schistocerca; species Schistocerca piceifrons. Next base: position 194,691,649 of record NC_060146.1, on the reverse strand, counting down.
CTTTCTTGCCGTTTGCTTCAACTTAGAAGGCTCTGTTTTGTTGCTTGTAGTGCCATCAAATACGTCAGCGCACGGTGTAAGTTTCCAAACGATACATGTAAACGTTTCTGAGAGAAGGGCGACAATTGTGACGATCAGTCATTACGTCATTACGAAACAAAAGACGAAACGGGAGATTTTCTTCCGTTTTTACAATATATTAACACTTTTCGCTCTTTCTCATGCTATGTGGCTACCAGACCTCAGTTCATGAAAAACCTCAAGGTCCTCGGTCAACTGCAAGGCACCAACTCTGGCTAATAATTGAATATTCGAAAACCAAAACATTAATTTTACTACTTCTTTCTTGCCGATTGCTTCAACTTAGAAGGCTCTGTTTTGTTGCTTGTAGCGCCATCGAATACCTCAGCGCACGGCGTAAGTTTCCAAACGATGAATGTAAACTTTTCTGAGAGAAGGGCGACAATTGTGACGATCAGTCATTACGTCATTACGAAACAAAAGACGAAACGGGAGATTTTCTTCCGTTTTTACAATATATTAACACTTTTCGCTCTTTCCCATGCTGTGTGGCTACCAGACCTCAGTTCATGCAAAACCTCAAGGTCCTCGGTCAACTGCAAGGCACCAACTCTTGCTAATAATTGAATATTCGAAAACCAAAACATTAATTTTACTAGTTCTTTCTTGCCGATTGCTTCAACTTAGAAGGCTCTGTTTTGTTGCTTGTAGTGCCATCGAATACGTCAGCGCACGACGTAAGTTTCCAAACGATAAATGTAAAGGTTTCTGAGAGAAGGGCGACAATTGTGACGATCAGTCATTACGTCATTACGAAACAAAAGACGAAACGGGAGATTTTCTTCCGTTTTTACAATATATTAACACTTTTCGCTCTTTCTCATGCTATGTGGCTACCAGACCTCAGTTCATGCAAAACCTCAAGGTCCTCGGTCAACTGCAAGGCACAAACTCTGGCTAATAATTGAATATTCGAAAACCAAAACATTAATTTTACTACATCTTTCTTGCCGATTGCTTCAACTTAGAAGGGTCTGTTTTGTTGCTTGTAGTGCCATCGAATACCTCAGCGCACGGCGAAAGTTTCCAAACGATAAATGTAAACGTTTCTGAGAGAAGGGCGACAATTGTGACGATCAGTCATTACGTCATTACGAAACAAATGACGAAACGGGAGATTTTCTTCCGTTTTTACAATATATTAACACTTTTCGCTCTTTCTTATGCTATGTGGTTACCAGACCACAGTTCATGCAAATTCTCAAGGTCCTCGGTCAACTGCAAGGCACCAACTCCGGCTAACAATTGAATATTCGAAAACCAAAACATTAATTTTACTAGTTCTTTCTTGCCGATTTCTTCAACTTAGAAGGCTCTATTTTGTTGCTTGTAGTGCCATCGAATACGTCAGCGCACGACGTAAGTTTCCAAACGATAAATGTAAAGGTTTCTGAGAGAAGGGTGACAATTGTGACGATCAGTCATTACGTCATTACGAAACAAAAGACGAAAAGGGAGATTTTCTTCCGTTTTTACAATATATTAACACTTTTCGCTCTTTCTCATGCTATGTGGCTGCCAGACCTCAGTTCATGCAAAACCTCAAGGTCCTCGGTCAACTGCAAAGCACCAACTCCGGCTAATAATTGAATATTCGAAAACCAAAACATTAATTTTACTACTTCTTTTTTGCCGATTGCTTCAACTTACAAGGCTCTGTTTTGTTGCTTGTAGTGCCATCGAATACCTCAGCGCACGGCGTAAGTTTCCAAACGATAAATGTAAACGTTTCTGAAAGAAGGGCGACAATTGTGACGATCAGTCATTACGTCATTACGAAACAAAAGACGAAACGGGAGATTTTCTTCCTTTTTGACAATATATTAACAATTTTCGCTCTTTCTCATGCTATGTGGCTACCAGACCTCAGTTCATGCAAAACCTCAAGGTCCTCGGTCAACTGCAAGGCACCAACTCCGGCTAATAATTGAATATTCGAAAACCAAAACATTAATTTTACTACTTCTTTCTTGCCGATTGCTTCAACTTAGAAGGCTCTGTTTTGTTGCTTGTAGTGCCATCGAATACGTCAGCACACGACGTAAGTTTCCAAACGATAAATGTAAACGTTTCTGAGAGTAGGGCGACAATTGTGACGATCAGTCATTACGTCATTACGAAACAAAAGACGAAACGGGAGATTTTCTTCCGTTTTTACAATATATTAACACTTTTCGCTCTTTCTCATGCTATGTGGCTGCCAGACCTCAGTTCATGCAAAACCTCAAGGTCCTCAGTCAACTGCAAGGCACCAACTCCGGCTAATAAATGAATATTCGAAAACCAAAACATTAATTTTACTACTTCTTTCTTGCCGATTTCTTCAACTTAGAAGGCTCTGTTTTGTTGCTTGTAGTGCCATCGAATACGTCAGCACACGACGTAAGTTTCCAAACGATAAATATAAAGGTTTCTAAGAGAAGGGCGACAATTGCGACGATCAGTCATTACGTCATTACGAAACAAAAGCCGAAAGGGTAGATTTTCTTCCGTTTTTACAATATATTAACACTTTTCGCTCTTTCTCGTGCTATTTGGCTACCAGACCTCAGTTCATGCAAAACCTCAAGGCCTCAGTCAACTGCTAGGCACCAACTCCGGCTAATAATTGAATATTCGAAATCCAAAACATTAATTTTACTAGTTCTTTCTTGCCGATTTCTTCAACTTAGAAGGCTCTGTTTTGTTGCTTGTAGTGCCATCGAATACGTCAGCGCACGACGTAAGTTTCCAAACGATAAATGTAAACGTTTTTGAGAGAAGGGCGACAATTTTGACGATCAGTCATTACGTCATTACGAAACAAAAGACGAAACGGGAGATTTTCTTCCGTTTTTACAATATATTAACACTTTTCGCTCTTTCTCGTGCTATTTGGCTACCAGACCTCAGTTCATGCAAAACCTCAAGGCCTCAGTCAACTGCTAGGCACCAACTCCGGCTAATAATTGAATATTCGAAAACCAAAACATTAATTTTACTACTTCTTTCAGGCCGATTGCTACAACTTAGAAGGCTCTGTTTTGTTGCTTGTAGTGCCATCGAATACGTCAGCGCACGGCGTAAGTTTCCAAACGATAAATGTAAAGGTTTCTGAGAGAAAGGCGACAATTGTGACGATCAGTCATTACGTCATTACGAAACAAAAGACGAAACGGTAGATTTTCTTCCGTTCATCCAATATATTAACACTTTTCGCTCTTTCTCATGCTATGTGGCTACCAGACCTCAGTTCATGCAAAACCTCAAGGTCCTCGGTCAACTGCAAGGCACCAACTCCGGCTAATAATTGAATATTTCAAAACCAAAACATTAATTTTACTACTTCTTTCTTGCCGATTGCTTCAACTTAGAAGGCTCTGTTTTGTTGCTTGTAGTGCCATCGAATACGTCAGCGCACGGCGTAAGTTTCCAAACGATAAACGTAAACGTTTCTGAGAGATGGGCGACAATTGTGACGATCAGTCATTACGTCATTACGAAACAAAAGACGAAACGGGAGATTTTCTTCCGTTTTTACAATATATTAACACTTTTCGCTCTTTCTCATGCTATATGGCTACCAGACCTCAGTTCATGCAAAACCTCAAGGTCCTCGGTCAACTGCAAGGCACCAGCTCCGGCTAATAATTGCATATTCGAAAACCAAAACATTAATTTTACTACTTCTTTCTTGCCGATTGCTTCAACTTAGAAGGCTCTGTTTTGTTGCTTGTAGTGCCATCAAATACGTCAGCTCACGGTGTAAGTTTCCAAACGATACATGTAAACGTTTCTGAGAGAAGGGCGACAATTGTGACGATCAGTCATTACGTCATTACGAAACAAAAGACGAAACGGGAGATTTTCTTCCGTTTTTACAATATATTAACACTTTTCGCTCTTTCTCATGCTATGTGGCTACCAGACCTCAGTTCATGAAAAACCTCAAGGTCCTCGGTCAACTGCAAGGCACCAACTCTGGCTAATAATTGAATATTCGAAAACCAAAACATTAATTTTACTACTTCTTTCATGCCGATTGCTTCAACTTAGAAGGCTCTGTTTGTTGCTTGTAGTGCCATCGAATACCTCAGCGCACGGCGTAAGTTTCCAAACGATGAATGTAAACGTTTCTGAGAGAAGGGCGACAATTGTGACGATCAGTCATTACGTCATTACGAAACAAAAGACGAAAAGGGAGATTTTCTTCCGTTTTTACAATATATTAACACTTTTCCCTCTTTCTCATGCTGTGTGGCTACCAGACCTCAGTTCATGCAAAACCTCAAGGTCCTCGGTCAACTGCAAGGCACCAACTCCGGCTAATTACTGAATATTCGAAAACCAAAACATTAATGTTACTAGTTCTTTCTTGCCGATTGCTTCAACTTAGAAGGCTCTGTTTTGTTGCTTGTAGTGCCATCGAATACGTCAGCGCACGACGTAAGTTTCCAAACGATAAATGTAAAGGTTTCTGAGAGAAGGGCGACAATTGTGACGATCAGTCATTACGTCATTACGAAACAAAAGACGAAACGGGAGATTTTCTTCCGTTTTTACAATATATTAACACTTTTCGCTCTTTCTCATGCTATGTGGCTACCAGACCTCAGTTCATGCAAAACCTCAAGGTCCTCGGTCAACTGCAAGGCACAAACTCTGGCTAATAATTCAATATTCGAGAACCAAAACATTAATTTTACTACTTCTTTCTTGCCGATTACTTCAACTTAGAAGGGTCTGTTTTGTTGCTTGTAGTGCCATCGAATACCTCAGCGCATGGCGAAAGTTTCCAAACGATAAATGTAAACGTTTCTGAGAGAAGGGCGACAATTGTGACGATCAGTCATTACGTCATTACGAAACAAATGACGAAACGGGGGATTTTCTTCCGTTTTTACAATATATTAACACTTTTCGCTCTTTCTTATGCTATGTGGTTACCAGACCACAGTTCATGCAAATTCTCAAGGTCCTCGGTCAACTGCAAGGCACCAAATCCGGCTAATAATTGAATATTCGAAAACCAAAACATTAATTTTACTAGTTCTTTCTTGCCGATTTCTTCAACTTAGAAGGCTCTATTTTGTTGCTTGTAGTGCCATCGAATACGTCAGCGCTTGACGTAAGTTTCCAAACGATGAATGTAACGGTTACTGGGAGAAGGGTGACAATTGTGACGATCAGTCATTACGTCATTACGAAACAAAAGACGAAAAGGGAGATTTTCTTCCGTTTTTACAATATATTAACACTTTTCGCTCTTTCTCATGCTATGTGGCTACCAGACCTCAGTTCATGCAAAACCTCAAGGTCCTCGGTCAACTGCAAGGCACCAACTCCGGCTAATAAATGAATATTCGAAAACCAAAACATTAATTTTACTACTTCTTTCTTGCCGATTGCTTCAACTTACAAGGCTCTGTTTTGTTGCTTGTAGTGCCATCGAATACGTCAGCACACGACGTAAGTTACCAAACGATAAATGTAAACGTTTCTGAAAGTAGGGCGACAATTGTGACAATCAGTCATTACGTCATTACGAAACAAAAGACGAAACGGTATTTTATTCCGTTTTTACAATATATTAACACTTTTCGCTCTTTCTCATGCTATGTGGCTGCCAGACCTCAGTTCATGCAAAACCTCAAGGTCCTCAGTCAACTGCAAGGCACCAACTCCGGCTAATAAATGAATATTCGAAAACCAAAACATTAATTTTACTAGTTCTTTCTTGCCGATTTCTTCAACTTAGAAGGCTCTGTTTTGTTGCTTGTAGTGCCATCGAATACGTCAGCGCACGATGTAAGTTTCCAAATGATAAATGTAAAGGTTTCTAAGAGAAGGGCGACAATTGCGACGATCAGTCATTACGTCATTACGAAACAAAAGCCGAAAGGGTAGATTTTCTTCCGTTTTTACAATATATTAACACTTTTCGCTCTTTCTCATGCTATGTGGCTACCAGACCTCAGTTCATGCAAAACCTCAAGGTCCTCGGTCAACTGCAAGGCACCAACTCCGGCTAATAATTGAATATTCGAAAACCAAAACATTATATTTGCTACTTCTTTCTTTCAGATTGCTTCAATTTAGAAGGCTCTATTTTATTGCTTGTAGTGCCATCGAATACCTCAGCGCACGGCGTAAGTTTCCAAACGATAAATGTAAAGGTTTCTGAGAGAAGGGCGACAATTGTGACGATCAGTCATTACGTCATTACGAAACAAAAGAAGGAACGGGAGATTTTCTTCCGTTTTTACAATATATTAACACTTTTCTCTCTTTCTCATGCTATGTGGCTACCAGACCTCAGTTCATGCAAAACCTCAAGGTCCTCGGTCAACTGCAAGGCACCAACTCCAGCTAATAATTGAATATTCGAAAACCAAAACATTAATTTTACTAGTTCTTTCTTGCCGATTTCTTCAACTTAGAAGGCTCTGTTTTGTAGCTTGTAGTGCCATCGAATACGTCAGCGCACGGCGTAAGTTTCCAAACGATAAATGTAAAAGTTTCTGAGAGAAAGGAGACAATTGTGACGATCAGTCATTACGTCATTACGAAACAAAAGACGAAACGGTAGATTTTCTTCCGTTCATACAATATATTAACACTTTTCGCTCTTTCTCATGCTATGTGGCTACCAGACCTCAGTTCATGCAAAACCTCATGGTCCTCGGTCAACTGCAAGGCACCAACTCCGGCTAATAATTGAATATTTCAAAACCAAAACATTAATTTCACTACTTCTTTCTTGCCGATTGCTTCAACTTAGAAGGCTCTGTTTTGTTGCTTGTAGTGCCATCGAATACGTCAGTGCACGGCGTAAGTTTCTAAACGATAAATGTAAACGTTTCTGAGAGATGGGCGACAATTGTGACGATCAGTCATTACGTCATTACGAAACAAAAGACGAAACGGGAGATTTTCTTCCGTTTTTACAATAAATTAACACTTTTCGCTCTTTCTCATGCTATGTGGCTACCAGACCTCAGTTCATGCAAAACCTCAAGGTCCTCGGTCAACTGCAAGGCACCAGCTCCGGCTAATAATTGAATATTCGAAAACCAAAACATTAATTATACTACTTCTTTCTTGCCGATTGCTTCAACTTAGAAGGCTCTGTTTTGTTGCTTGTAGTCCCATCGAATACGTCAGCACACGACGTAAGTTTCCAAACGATAAATGTAAACGTTTCTGAGAGAAGGGCGACAATTGTGACGATCAGTCATTTCGTAATTACGAAACAAAAGACGAAACGGGAGATTTTCTTCCGTTTTTACTAAATAATAATACTTTTCGCTCTTTCTCATGCTATGTGGATACCAGACCTCAGTTCATGCAAAACCTCAAGGTCCTCGGTCAACTGCAAGGCACCAACTCCAGCTAATAATTGAATATTTGGAAACCAAAACATTAATTTTACTACTTCTTTCTTGCCGATTGCTTTAACTTGGAAGGCTCTGTTTTGTTGCTTGTAGTGTCATTAAATACGTCAGCGCACGGTGTAAGTTTCCAAAGGATACATGTAAACGTTTCTGTGAGAAGGGCGACAATGTTGACGATCAGTCATTACGTCATTACGAAACAAAAGAAGAAACGGGAGATTTTCTTCCGTTTTTACAATATATTAACACTTTTCGCTCTTTCTCATGCTATGTTGCTACCAGACCTCAGTTCATGAAAAACCTCAAGGTCCTCGGTCAACTGCAAGGCACCAACACTGGCTAATAATTGAATATTCGAAAACCAAAACATTAATTTTACTACTTCTTTCTTGCCGATTGCTTCAACTTAGAAGGCTCTGTTTTGTTGCTTGTAGTGCCATCGAATACGTCAGCGCACGGCGTAAGTTTCCAAACGATAAATGTAAACGTTTCTGAGAGATGGGCGACAATTGTGACGATCAGTCATTACGTCATTACGAAACAAAAGACGAAACGGGAGATTTTCTTCCGTTTTTACAATATATTAACACTTTTCGCTCTTTCTCATGCTATGTGGCTACCAGACCTCAGTTCATGCAAAACCTCAAGGTCCTCGGTCAACTGCAAGGCACCAACTCCGGCTAATAATAGAATATTCGAAAACCAAAACATTAATTTTACTACTTCTTTTTTGCCGATTGCTTCAACTTACAAGGCTCTGTTTTGTTGCTTGTAGTGCCATCGAATACGTCAGCACACGACGTAAGTTTCCAAACGATAAATGTAAACGTTTCTGAGAGTAGGGCGACAATTGTGACGATCAGTCATTTCGTCATTACGAAACAAAAGACGAAACGGGAGATTTTATTCCGTTTTTACAATATATTAACACTTTTCGCTCTTTCTCATGCTATGTGGCTGCCAGACCTCAGTTCATGCAAAACCTCAAGGTCCTCAGTCAACTGCAAGGCACCAACTCCGGCTAATAAATGAAGATTCGAAAACCAAAACATTAATTTTACTAGTTCCTTCTTGCCGATTTCTTCAACTTTGAAGGCTCTGTTTTGTTGCTTGTAGTGCCATCAAATACGTCAGCGCACGACGTAAGTTTCCAAACGATAAATGTAAAGGTTTCTAAGAGAAGGGCGACAATTGCGACGATCAGTCATTACGTCATTACGAAACAAAAGCCGAAAGGGTAGATTTTCTTCCGTTTTTACAATATATTAACACTTTTCGCTCTTTCTCATGCTATGTGGCTACCAGACCTCTGTTCATGCAAAACCTCAAGGTCCTCGGTCAACTACAAGGCACCAACTCCGGCTAATAATTGAATATTCGAAAACCAAAACATTATTTTTGCTACTTCTTTCTTTCCGATTGCTTCAATTTAGAAGGCTGTGTTTTGTTGCTTGTAGTGCCATCGAATACCTCAGCGCACGGCGTAAGTTTCCAAACGATAAATGTAAAGGTTTCTGAGAGAAGGGTGACAATTGTGACGATCAGTCATTACGTCATTATGAGAAAAAAAGACGGAACGGGAGATTTTCTTCCGTTTTTACAATATATTAACACTTTTTGCTCTTTCTCATGCTATGTGGCTACCAGACCTCAGTTCATGCAAAACCTCAAGGTCCTCGGTCAACTGCAAGGCACCAACTCCGGCTAATAATTGAATATTCGAAAACCAAAACATTAATTTTACTAGTTCTTTCCTGCCGATTTCTTCAACTTAGAAGGCTCTGTTTTGTTGCTTGTAGTGCCATCGAATACGTCAGCGCACGACGTAAGTTTACAAACGATAAATGTAAACGTTTTTGAGAGAAGGGCGACAATTTTGACGATCAGTCATTACGTCATTACGAAACAAAAGACGAAACGGGAGATTTTCTTCCGTTTTTACAATATATTAACACTTTTCGCTCTTTCTCGTGCTATTTGGCTACCAGACCTCAGTTCATGCAAAACCTCAAGGTCCTCAGTCAACTACAAGGCACCAACTCCGGCTAATAATTGAATATTCGAAAACCAAAACATTTATTTTACTACTTCTTTCAGGCCGATTGCTACAACTTAGAAGGCTCTGTTTTGTTGCTTGTAGTGCCATCGAATACGTCAGTGCACGGCGTAAGTTTCCATACGATAAATGTAAACGTTTCTGAGAGATGGGCGACAATTGTGACGATCAGTCATTACGTCATTACGAAACAAAAGACGAAACGGGAGATTTTCTTCCGTTTTTACAATATATTAACACTTTTCGCTCTTTCTCATGCTATGTGGCTACCAGACCTCAGTTCATGCAAAACCTCAAGGTCCTCGGTCAACTGCAAGGCACCGGCTCCGGCTAATAATTGAATATTCGAAAACCAAAACATTAATTTTACTACTTCTTTCTTGCCGATTGCTTCAACTTAGAAGGCTCTGTTTTGTTGCTTGTAGTGCCATCGAATACGTCAGCACACGACGTAAGTTTCCAAACGACTAATGTAAACGTTTCTGAGAGAAGGGCGACAATTGTGACGATCAGTCATTACGTAATTACGAAACAAAAGACGAAACGGGAGATTTTCTTCCGTTTTTCTATATAATAATACTTTTCGCTCTTTCTCATGCTATGTGGCTACCAGACCTCAGTTCATGCAAAACCTCAAGGTCCTCGGTCAACTGCGAGGCACCAACTCCGGCTAATAATTGAATATTTGGAAACCAAAACATTAATTTTACTACTTCTTTCTTGCCGATTGCTTCAACTTAGAAGGCTCTGTTTTGTTGCTTGTAGTGCCATCGAATATGTCAGCGCACGACGTAAGTTTCCAAACGATAAATGTAAAGGTTTCTGAGAGAAGGGCGACAATTGTGACGATCAGTCATTACGTCATTACGAAACAAAAGAAGAAACGGGAGATTTTCTTCCGTTTTTACAATATATTAACACTTTTCGCTCTTTCTCATGCTATGTTGCTACCAGACCTCAGTTCATGAAAAACCTCAAGGTCCTCGGTCAACTGCAAGGCACCAACACTGGCTAATAATTGAATATTCGAAAACCAAAACATTAATTTTACTACTCCTTTCTTGCCGATTGCTTCAACTTAGAAGGCTCTGTTTTGTTGCTTGTAGTGCCATCGAATACGTCAGCGCACGGCGTAAGTTTCCAAACGATAAATGTAAACGTTTCTGAGAGATGGGCGACAATTGTGACGATCAGTCATTACGTCATTACGAAACAAAAGACGAAACGGGAGATTTTCTTCCGTTTTTACAATATATTAACACTTTTCGCTCTTTCTCATGCTATGTGGCTACCAGACCTCAGTTCATGCAAAACCTCAAGGTCCTCGGTCAACTGCAAGGCACCAACTCCGGCTAATAATAGAATATTCGAAAACCAAAACATTAATTTTACTACTTCTTTTTTGCCGATTGCTTCAACTTACAAGGCTCTGTTTTGTTGCTTGTAGTGCCATCGAATACGTCAGCACACGACGTAAGTTTCCAAACGATAAATGTAAACGTTTCTGAGAGTAGGGCGACAATTGTGACGATCAGTCATTTCGTCATTACGAAACAAAAGACGAAACGGGAGATTTTATTCCGTTTTTACAATATATTAACACTTTTCGCTCTTTCTCATGCTATGTGGCTGCCAGACCTCAGTTCATGCAAAACCTCAAGGTCCTCAGTCAACTGCAAGGCACCAACTCCGGCTAATAAATGAAGATTCGAAAACCAAAACATTAATTTTACTAGTTCCTTCTTGCCGATTTCTTCAACTTTGAAGGCTCTGTTTTGTTGCTTGTAGTGCCATCAAATACGTCAGCGCACGACGTAAGTTTCCGAACGATAAATGTAAAGGTTTCTAAGAGAAGGGCGACAATTGCGACGATCAGTCATTACGTCATTACGAAACAAAAGCCGAAAGGGTAGATTTTCTTCCGTTTTTACAATATATTAACACTTTTCGCTCTTTCTCATGCTATGTGGCTACCAGACCTCTGTTCATGCAAAACCTCAAGGTCCTCGGTCAACTACAAGGCACCAACTCCGGCTAATAATTGAATATTCGAAAACCAAAACATTATTTTTGCTACTTCTTTCTTTCCGATTGCTTCAATTTAGAAGGCTGTGTTTTGTTGCTTGTAGTGCCATCGAATACCTCAGCGCACGGCGTAAGTTTCCAAACGTTAAATGTAAAGGTTTCTGAGAGAAGGGTGACAATTGTGACGATCAGTCATTACGTCATTATGAGAAAAAAAGACGGAACGGGAGATTTTCTTCCGTTTTTACAATATATTAACACTTTTTGCTCTTTCTCATGCTATGTGGTTACCAGACCTCAGTTCATGCAAAACCTCAAGGTCCTCGGTCAACTGCAAGGCACCAACTCCGGCTAATAATTGAATATTCGAAAACCAAAACATTAATTTTACTAGTTCTTTCCTGCCGATTTCTTCAACTTAGAAGGCTCTGTTTTGTTGCTTGTAGTGCCATCGAATACGTCAGCGCACGACGTAAGTTTACAAACGATAAATGTAAACGTTTTTGAGAGAAGGGCGACAATTTTGACGATCAGTCATTACGTCATTACGAAACAAAAGACGAAACGGGAGATTTTCTTCCGTTTTTACAATATATTAACACTTTTCGCTCTTTCTCGTGCTATTTGGCTACCAGACCTCAGTTCATGCAAAACCTCAAGGTCCTCAGTCAACTACAAGGCACCAACTCCGGCTAATAATTGAATATTCGAAAACCAAAACATTTATTTTACTACTTCTTTCAGGCCGATTGCTACAACTTAGAAGGCTCTGTTTTGTTGCTTGTAGTGCCATCGAATACGTCAGTGCATGGCGTAAGTTTCCATACGATAAATGTAAACGTTTCTGAGAGATGGGCGACAATTGTGACGATCAGTCATTACGTCATTACGAAACAAAAGACGAAACGGGAGATTTTCTTCCGTTTTTACAATATATTAACACTTTTCGCTCTTTCTCATGCTATGTGGCTACCAGACCTCAGTTCATGCAAAACCTCAAGGTCCTCGGTCAACTGCAAGGCACCGGCTCCGGCTAATAATTGAATATTCGAAAACCAAAACATTAATTTTACTACTTCTTTCTTGCCGATTGCTTCAACTTAGAAGGCTCTGTTTTGTTGCTTGTAGTGCCATCGAATACGTCAGCACACGACGTAAGTTTCCAAACAACTAATGTAAACGTTTCTGAGAGAAGGGCGACAATTGTGACGATCAGTCATTACGTAATTACGAAACAAAAGACGAAACGGGAGATTTTCTTCCGTTTTTCTATATAATAATACTTTTCGCTCTTTCTCATGCTATGTGGCTACCAGACCTCAGTTCATGCAAAACCTCAAGGTCCTCGGTCAACTGCGAGGCACCAACTCCGGCTAATAATTGAATATTTGGAAACCAAAACATTAATTTTACTACTTCTTTCTTGCCGATTGCTTCAACTTAGAAGGCTCTGTTTTGTTGCTTGTAGTGCCATCGAATATGTCAGCGCACGACGTAAGTTTCCAAACGATAAATGTAAAGGTTTCTGAGAGAAGGGCGACAATTGTGACGATCAGTCATTACGTCATTACGAAACAAAAGACGAAACGGGAGATTTTCTTCCGTTTTTACAATATATTAACACTTTTCGCTCTTTCTCATGCTATGTGGCTACCAGACCTCAGTTCATGCAAAACCTCAAGGTCCTCGGTCAACTGCAAGGCACCAACTCTGGCTAATAATTGAATATTCGAAAACCAAAACATTAATTTTACTACTTCTTTCTTGCCGATTGCTTCAACTTAGAAAACTCTGTTTTGTTGCTTGTAGTGCCATCGAATACCTCAGCGCATTGCGAAAGATTCCAAACGATAAATGTAAACGTTTCTGAGAGAAGGGCGACATTTGTGACGATCAGTCATTACGTCATTACGAAACAAAAGACGAAACGGGAGATTTTATTCCGTTTTTACAATATATTAACACTTTTCGCTCTTTCTCATGCTATGTGGCTACCAGACCTCAGTTCATGCAAAACCTCAAGGTCCTCAGTCAACTGCAAGGCACCAACGCCGGCTAATAAATGAATATTCGAAAACCAAAACATTAATTTTACTACTTCTTTCTTGCCGATTTCTTCAACTTAGAAGGCTCTGTTTTGTTGCTTGTAGTGTCATCGAATACGTCAGCGCACGACGTAAGTTTCCAAACGATAAATGTAAAGGTTTCTAAGAGAAGGGCGACAATTGCGACGATCAGTCATTACGTCATTACGAAACAAAAGCCGAAAGGGTAGATTTTCTTCCGTTTTTACAATATATTAACACTTTTCGCTCTTTCTCATGCTATGTGGCTACCAGACCTCAGTTCATGCAAAACCTCAAGGTCCTTGGTCAACTGCAAGGCACCAACTCCGGCTAATAATTGAATATTCGAAAACCAAAACATTATTTTTGCTACTTCTTTCTTTCCGATTGCTTCAATTAAGAAGGCTCTGTTTTGTTGCTTGTAGTGCCATCGAATACGTCAGCGCACGGCGTAAGTATCCAAACGATAAATGTAAACGTTTCTGAGAGATGGGCGACAATTGTGACGATCAGTCATTACGTAATTACGTAACAAAAGACGAAACGGGAGATTTTCTTCCGTTTTTACTATATATTAATTCTTTTCGCTCTTTCTCATGCTATGTGGCTACCAGACCTCAGTTCATGCAAAACCTCAAGGTCCTCGGTCAACTGCAAGGCACCAACTCCGGCTAATAATTGAATATTTGAAAACCAAAACATTAATTTTACTACTTCTTTCTTGCCGATTGCTTCAACTTAGAAGGCTCTGTTTTGTTGCTTGTAGTGCCATCAAATACGTCAGCGCACGGTGTAAGTTTCCAAACGATACATGTAAACGTTTCTGAGAGAAGGGCGACAATTGTGACGATCAGTCATTACGTCATTACGAAACAAAAGACGAAACGGGAGATTTTCTTCCGTTTTTACAATATATTAACACTTTTCGCTCTTTCTCATGCTATGTGGCTACCAGACCTCAGTTCATGAAAAACCTCAAGGGCCTCGGTCAACTGCAAGGCACCAACTCTGGCTAATAATTGAATATTCGAAAACCAAAACATTAATTTTACTACTTCTTTCTTGCCGATTGCTTCAACTTAGAAGGCCCTGTTTTGTTGCTTGTAGTGCCATCGAATACCTTAGCACACGGCGTAAGTTTCCAAACGATGAATGTAAACGTTTCTGAGAGAAGGGCGACAATTGTGACGATCAGTCATTACGACATTACGAAACAAAAGACGAAACGGGAGATTTTCTTCCGTTTTTACAATATATTAACAATTTTCGCTCTTTCTCATGCTGTGTGGCTACCAGACCTCAGTTCATGCAAAACCTCAAGGTCCTCGGTCAACTGCAAGGCAACAACTCCGGCTAATAATTGAATATTCGCAAACCAAAACATTAATTTTACTAGATATTTCTTGCCGATTGCTTCATCTTAGAAGGCTCTGTTTTGTTGCTTGTGGTGCCATCGAATACGTCAGCGCACGACGTAAGTTTCCAAACGATAAATGTAAAGGTTTCTGAGAGAAGGGCGACAATTGTGACGATCAGTCATTACGTCATTACGAAACAAAAGACGCAACGGGAGATTTTCTTCCGTTTTTACAATATATTAACACTTTTCGCTCTTTCTCATGCTATGTGGCTACCAGACCTCAGTTCATGCAAAACCTCAAGGTCCTCGGTCAACTGCAAGGCACAAACTCTGGCTAATAATTGAATATTCGAAAACCAAAACATTAATTTTACTACTTCTTTCTTGCCGATTGCTTCAACTTTGAAGGGTCTGTTTTGTTGCTTGTAGTGCCATCGAATACCTCAGCGCATGGCGAAAGTTTCCAAACGATAAATGTAAACGTTTCTGAGAGAAGGGCGACAATTGTGACGATCAGTCATTACGTCATTACGAAACAAATGACGAAACGGGAGATTTTCTTCCGTTTTTACAATATATTAACACTTTTCGCTCTTTCTTATGCTATGTGGTTACCAGACCACAGTTCATGCAAATTCTCAAGGTCCTCGGTCAACTGCAAGGCACCAACTCCGGCTAATAATTGAATATTGGAAAACCAAAACATTAATTTTACTAGTTCTTTCTTGCCGATTTCATCAACTTAGAAGGCTCTATTTTGTTGCTTGTGGTGCCATCGAATACGTCAGCGCACGACTTAAGTTTCCAAACGATAAATGTAAAGGTTTCTGAGAGAAGGGTGACAATTGTGACGATCAGTCATTACGTCATTACGAAACAAAAGACGAAAAGGGAGATTTTCTTCCGTTTTTACAATATATTAACACTTTTCGCTCTTTCTCATGCTATGTGGCTACCAGACCTTAGTTCATGCAAAACCTCAAGGTCCTCGGTTAACTGCAAGGCACCAGCTCCTGCTAATAATTGAATATTCGAAAACTAAAACATTAATTTTACTACTTCTTTCTTGCCGATTGCTTCAACTTAGAAGGCTCTGATTTGTTTCTTGTAGTGCCATCGAATACGTCAGCGCACGACGTAAGTTTCCAAACGATAATTGTAAACGTTTCTGAGAGAAGGGCGACAATTGTGACGATCAGTCATTACGTAATTACGAAACAAAAGACGAAACGGGAGATTTTCTTCCGTTTTTACAATATATTAACACTTTTCGCTCTTTCTCATGCTGTGTGGCTACCAGACCTCTGTTCATGCAAAACCTCTAGGTCCTCGGTCAACTGCAAGGCACCAACTCCGGCTAATAATTGAATATTCGAAAACCAAAACATTAATTTTACTAGTTCTTTCTTGCCGATTGCTTCAACTTAGAAGGCTCTGTTTTGTTGCTTGTAGTGCCATCGAATACGTCAGCGCACGACGTAAGTTTCCAAACGATAAATGTAAAGGTTTCTGAGAGAAGGGCGACAATTGTGACGATCAGTCATTACGTCATTACGAAACAAAAGACGAAACGGGAGATTTCCTTCCGTTTTTACAATATATATACACTTTTCGCTCTTTCTCATGCTATGTGGCTACCAGACCTCAGTTCATGCAAAACCTCAAGGTCCTCGGTCAACTGCAAGGCACAAACTCTGGCTAATAATTGAATATTCAAAAACCAAAACAGTAATTTTACTACTTCTTTCTTGCCGATTGCTTCAACTTAGAAGGGTCTGTTTTGTTGCTTGTAGTGCCATCGAATACCTCAGCGCATGGCGAAAGTTTCCAAACTATAAATGTAAACGTTTCTGAGAGAAGGGCGACAATTGTGACGATCAGTCATTACGTCTTTGCGAAACAAATGACGAAACGGGAGATTTTCTTCCGTTTTTACAATATATTAACACTTTTCGCTCTTTCTTATGCTATGTGGTTACCAGACCACAGTTCATGCAAATTCTCAAGGTCCTCGGTCAACTGCAAGGCACCAACTCCGGCTAATAGTTGAATATTCGAAAACCAAAACATTAATTTTACTAGTTCTTTCTTGCCGATTTCTTCAACTTAGAAGGTTCTATTTTGTTGCTTGTAGTTCCATCGAATACGTCAGCGCACGACGTAAGTTTCCAAACGATAAATGTAAAGGTTTCTGAGAGAAGGGTGACAATTGTGACGATCAGTCATTACGTCATTACGAAACAAAAGACGAAAAGGGAGATTTTCTTCCGTTTTTACAATATATTAACACTTTTCGCTCTTTCTCATGCTATGTGGCTACCAGACCTCAGTTCATGCAAAACCTCAAGGTCCTCGGTCAACTGCAAGGCACCAACTCCGGCTAATAATTGAATATTCGAAAACCAAAACATTAATTTTACTACTTCTTTTTTGCCGATTGCTTCAACTTAGAAGGCTCTGTTTTGTTGCTTCTAGTGCCATCGAATACGTCAGCACACGACGTAAGTTTCCAAACGATAAATGTAAACGTTTCTGAGAGTAGGGCGACAATTGTGACGATCAGTCATTACGTCATTACGAAACAAAAGACGAAACGGGAGATTTGATTCCGTTTTTACAATATATTAACACTTTTCGCTCTTTCTCATGCTATGTGGCTACCAGACCTCAGTTCATGCAAAACCTCAAGGTCCTCGGTCAACTGCAAGGCACCAGCTCCGGCTAATAATTGAATATTCGAAAACCAAAACATTAATTTTACTACTTCTTTCTTGCCGATTGCTTCAACTTAGAAGGCTCTGTTTTGTTGCTTGTAGTGCCATCGAATACGTCAGCGCACGACGTAAGTTTCCAAACGATAAATGTAAAGGTTTCTGAGAGAAGGGCAACAATTGTGACGATCAGTCATTACGTCATTACGAAACAAAAGACGAAACGGGAGATTTTCTTCCGTTTTTACAATATATTAACACTTTTCGCTCTTTCTCATGCTATGTGGCTACCAGACCTCAGTTCATGCAAGACCTCAAGGTCCTCGGTCAACTGCAAGGCACAAACTCTGGCTAATAATTGAATATTCGAAAACCAAAACATTAATTTTACTACTTCTCTCTTGCCGATTGCTCAACTTAGAAGGGTCTGTTTTGTTGCTTGTAGTGCCATCGAATAACTCAGCGCATGGCGAAAGTTTCCAAACGATAAATGTAAACGTTTCTGAGAGAAGGGCGACAATTGTGACGATCAGTCATTACGTCATTACGAAACAAATGACGAAACGGGAGATTTTCTTCCGTTTTTACAATATATTAACACTTTTCGCTCTTTCTTATGCTATGTGGTTACCAGTCCACAGTTCATGCAAATTCTCAAGGTCCTCGGTCAACTGCAAGGCACCAACTCCGGCTAATAATTGAATATTCGAAAACCAAAACATTATTTTTACTAGTTCTTTCTTGCCGATTTTTCAACTTAGAAGGCTCTATTTTGTTGCTTGTAGTGCCATCGAATACGTCAGCGCACGACGTAAGTTTCCAAACGATAAATGT
The DNA here is from genome assembly GCF_021461385.2 of Schistocerca piceifrons. Classification (NCBI taxonomy): domain Eukaryota; kingdom Metazoa; phylum Arthropoda; class Insecta; order Orthoptera; family Acrididae; genus Schistocerca; species Schistocerca piceifrons. The sequence continues at coordinate 194,673,143 of NC_060146.1, read as the reverse complement.
AAAGGTTTCTGAGAGAAGGGTGACACTTGTGACGATCAGTCATTACGTCATTACGAAACAAAAGACGAAAAGGGAGATTTTCTTCCGTTTTTTAATATATTAACACTTTTCGCTCTTTCTCATGCTATGTCGCTACCAGACCTCAGTTCATGCAAAACCTCAAGGTCCTCGGTCAACTGCAAGGCACCAACTCCGGCTAATAATTGAATATTCGAAAATCAAAACATTAATTTTACTACTTTTTTTTTGCCGATTGCTTCAACTTACAAGGCTCTGTTTTGTTGCTTGTAGTGCCATCGAATACGTCAGCACACGACGTAAGTTTCCAAACGATAAATGTAAACGTTTCTGAGAGTAGGGCGACAATGGTGACGATCAGTCATTACGTCATTACGAAACAAAAGACGAAACGGGAGATTTTATTCCGTTTTTACAATATATTAACACTTTTCGCCCTTTCTCATGCTATGTGGCTGCCAGACCTCTGTTCATGCAAAACCTCAAGGTCCTCAGTCAACTGCAAGGCACCAACTCCGGCTAATAAATGAATATTCGAAAACCAAAACATTAATTTTACTACTTCTTTCTTGCCGATTTCCTCAACTTAGAAGGCTCTGTTTTGTTGCTTGTAGTGCCATCGAATACGTCAGCGCATGACGTAAGTTTCCAAACGATAAATGTAAAGGTTTCTAAGAGAAGGGCGACAATTGCGACGATCAGTCATTACGCCATTACGAAACAAGAGCCGAAAGGGTAGATTTTCTTCCGTTTTTAGAATATATTAACACTTTTCTCTCTTTCTCATGCTATGTGGCTACCAGACCTCAGTTCATGCAAAACCTCAAGGTCCTCGGTCAACTGCAAGGCACCAACTCCGGCTAATAATTGAATATTCGAAAACCAAAACATTATTTTTGCTACTTCTTTCTTTCCGATTGCTTCAATTTAGAAGGCTCTGTTTTGTTGCTTGTAGTGCCATCGAATACCTCAGCGCACGGCGTAAGTTTCCAAACGATAAATGTAAAGGTTTCTGAGAGAAGGGCGACAATTGTGACGATCAGTCAATACGTCATTACGAAACAAAAGACGGAACGGGAGATTTTCTTCCGTTTTTACAATATATTAACACTTTTCGCTCTTTCTCATGCTATGTGGCTACCAGACCTCAGTTCATGCAAAACCTCAAGGTCCTCGGTCAACTGCAAGGCACCAACTCCGGCTAATAATTGAATATTCGAAAACCAAAACATTAATTTAACTAGTTCTTTCTTGCCGATTTCTTCAACTTAGAAGGCTCTGTTTTGTTGCTTGTAGTGCCATCGAATACGTCAGCGCATGACGTAAGTTTACAAACGATAAATGTAAAGGTTTCTAAGTGAAGGGCGACAATTGCGACGATCAGTCATTACGTCATTACGAAACAAAAGCCGAAAGGGTAGATTTTCTTCCGTTTTTACAATATATTAACACTTTTCGCTCTTTCTCATGCTATGTGGCTACCAGCCCTCAGTTCATGCAAAACCTCAAGGTCCTCGGTCAACTGCAAGGCACCAACTCCGGCTAATAATTGAATATTCGAAAACCAAAACATTATTTTTGCTACTTCTTTCTTTCCGATTTCTTCAATTTAGAAGGCTCTGTGTAGTTGCTTGTAGTGCCATCGAATACCTCAGCGCACGGCGTAAGTTTCCAATCGATAAATGTAAAGGTTTCTGAGAGAAGGGCGACAATTGTGACGATCAGTCAATACGTCATTACGAAACAAAAGACGGAACGGGAGATTTTCTACTGTTTTTACAATATATTAACACTTTTCGCTCTTTCTCATGCTATGTGGCTACCAGACCTCAGTTCATGCAAAACCTCAAGGTCCTCGGTCAACTGCAAGGCACCAACTCCGGCTAATAATTGAATATTCGAAAACCAAAACATTAATTTTACTAGTTCTTTCTTGCCGATTTCTTCAACTTAGAAGGCTCTGTTTTGTTGCTTGTAGTGCCATCGAATACGTCAGCGCACGACGTAAGTTTCCAAACGATAAATGTAAACGTTTTTGAGAGAAGGGCGACAATTTTGACGATCAGTCATTACGTCATTACGAAACAAACGACGAAACGGGAGATATTCTTCCGTTTTTACAATTTATTAACACTTTTCGCTCTTTCTCGTGCTATTTGGCTACCAGACCTCAGTTCATGCAAAACCTCAAGGTCCTCAGTCAACTGCAAGGCACCAACTCCGGCTAATAATTGAATATTCGAAAACCAAAACATTAATTTTACTACTTCTTTCTTGCCGATTGCTTCAACTTAGAAGGGTCCGTTTTGTTGCTTGTAGTGGCATCGAATACCTAAGCGCACGGCGAAAGTTTCCAAACGATAAATGTAAAGGTTTCTGAGAGAAGGGCGACAATTGTGACGATCAGTCATTACGTCATTACGAAACAAAAGACGGAACGGGAGATTTTCTTCCGTTTTTACAATATATTAACACTTTTCGCTCTTTCTCATGCTATGCGGCTACCAGACCTCAGTTCATGCAAAACCTCAAGGTCCTCGGTCAACTGCAAGGCACCAACTCCGGCTAATAATTGAATATTCGAAAACCAAAACATTAATTTTACTAGTTGTTTCTTGCCGATTTCTTCCACTTAGAAGGCTCTGTTATGTTGCTTGTAGTGCCATCGAATACGTCAGCGCACGACGTAAGTTTCCAAACGATAAATGTAAACGTTTTTGAGAGAAGGGCGACAATTTTGACGATCAGTCATTACGTCATTACGAAACAAAAGACGAAACGGGAGATATTCTTCCGTTTTTACAATTTATTAACACTTTTCGCTCTTTCTCGTGCTATTTGGCTACCAGACCAAAGTTCATGCAAAACCTCAAGGTCCTCAGTCAACTGCAAGGCACCAACTCCGGCTAATAATTGAATATTCGAAAACCAAAACATTAATTTTACTACTTCTTTCTTGCCGATTGCTTCAGCTTAGAAGGGTCTGTTTTGTTGCTTGTAGTGCCATCGAATACCTAAGCGCATGGCGAAAGTTTCCAAACGATAAATGTAAACGTTTCTGAGAAAAGGGCGACAATTGTGACGATCAGTCATTACGTCATTACGAAACAAATGACGAAACGGGAGATTTTCTTCCGTTTCTACAATATATTAAACTTTTCGCTCTTTCTTATGCTATGTGGTTACCAGACCACAGTTCATGCAAATTCTCAAGGTCCTCGGTCAACTGCAAGGCACCAACTCCGGCTAATAATTGAATATTCGAAAACCAAAACATTAATTTTACTACTTCTTTCTTGCCGATTTCTTCAACTTAGAAGGCTCTATTTTGTTGCTTGTAGTGCCATCGAATACGTCAGCGCACGACGTAAGTTTCCAAACGATAAATGTAAAGGTTTCTGAGAGAAGGGCGACAATTGTGACGATCAGTCATTACGTCATTACGAAACAAAAGACGAAAAGGGAGATTTTCTTCCGTTTTTACAATATATTAACACTTTTCGCTCTTTCTCATGCTATGTGGCTATCAGACCTCAGTTCATGCAAAACCTCAAGGTCCTCGGTCAACTGCAAGGCACCAACTCCGGCTAATAATTGAATATTCGAAAACCAAAACATTAATTTTACTACTTCTTTCTTGCCGATTGCTTCAACTTACAAGGCTCTGTTTTGTTGCTTGTAGTGCCATCGAATACGTCAGCACACGACGTAAGTTTCCAAACGATAAATGTAAACGTTTCTGAGAGTAGGGCGACAAATGTGACGATCAGTCATTACGTCATTACGAAACAAAAGACGAAACGGGAGATTTTATTCCGTTTTTACAATATATTAACACTTTTCGCTCTTTCTCATGCTATGTGGCTGCCAGACCTCAGTTCATGCAAAACCTCAAGGTCCTCAGTCAACTGCAAGGCACCAACTCCGGCTAATAAATGAATATTCGAAAACCAAAAACATTAATTTTACTACTTCTTTCTTGCCGATTTCTTCAACTTAGAAGGCTCTGTTTTGTTGCTTGTAGTGCCATCGAATACATCAGCGCACGACGTAAGTTTCCAAACGATAAATGTAAAGGTTTCTAAGAGAAGGGCGACAATTGCGACGATCAGTCATTACGTCATTACGAAACAAAAGCCGAAAGGGTAGATTTTCTTCCGTTTTTACAATATATTAACACTTTTCGCTCTTTCTCATGCTATGTGGCTACCAGACCTGAGTTCATGCAAAACCTCAAGGTACTCGGTCAACTGAAAGGCACCAACTCTGGCTAATAATTGAATATTCGAAAACCAAGACATTATTTTTGCTACTCCTTTCTTTCCGATTGCTTCAATTTAGAAGGCTCTGTTTTGTTGCTTGTAGTGCCATCGAATACGTCAGCGCACGGCGTAAGTTTCCAAACGATAAATGTAAACGTTTCTGAGAGATGGGCGACAATTGTGACGATCAGTCATTACGTCATTACGAAACAAAAGACGAAACGGGAGATTTTCATCCGTTTTTACAATATATTAACACTTTTCGCTCTTTCTCATGCTATGTGGCTACCAGACCTCAGTTCATGAAAAACCTCAAGGTCCTCGGTCAACTGCAAGGCACCAACTCTGGCTAATAATTGAATATTCGAAAACCAAAACATTAATTTTACTAGTTTCTTTCTTGCCGATTTCTTCAACATAGAAGGCTCTGTTTTGTTGCTTGTAGTGCCATCGAATACGTCAGCGCATGACGTAAGTTTCCAAACGATAAATGTAAAGGTTTCTAAGAGAAGGGCGACAATTGCGACGATCAGTCATTACGTCATTACGAAACAAAAGCCGAAAGGGTAGATTTTCTTCCGTTTTTACAATATATTAACACTTTTCGCTCTTTCTCATGCGATGTGGCTACCAGCCCTCAGTTCATGCAAAACCTGAAGGTCCTCGGTCAACTGCAAGGCACCAACTCCGGCTAATAATTGAATATTCGAAAACCAAAACATTATTTTTGCTACTTCTTTCTTTCCGATTTCTTCATTTAGAAGGCTCTGTTTTGTTGCTTGTAGTGCCATCGAATACCTCAGCGCACGGCGTAAGTTTCCAAACGATAAATGTAAAGGTTTCTGAGAGAAGGGCGACAATTGTGACGATCAGTCAATACGTCATTACGAAACAAAAGACGGAACGGGAGATTTTCTTCCGTTTTTACAATATATTAACACTTTTCGCTCTTTCTCATGCTATGAGGCTACCAGACCTCAGTTCATGCAAAACCTCAAGGTCCTCGGTCAACTGCAAGGCACCAACTCCGGCTAATAATTGAATATTCGAAAACCAAAACATTAATTTTACTAGTTCTTTCTTGCCGATTTCTTCAACTTAGAAGGCTCTGTTTTTGTTGCTTGTAGTGCCATCGAATACATCAGCGCACGACGTAAGTTTCCAAACGATAAATGTAAACGTTTTTGAGAGAAGGGCGACAATTTTGACGATCAGTCATTACGTCATTACGAAACAAAAGACGAAATGGGAGATATTCTTCCGTTTTTACAATTTATTAACAATTTTCGCTCTTTCTCGTGCTATTTGGCTACCAGACCTCAGTTCATGCAAAACCTCAAGGTCCTCAGTCAACTGCAAAGCACCAACTCCGGCTAATAATTGAATATTCGAAAACCAAAACATTAATTTTACTACTTCTTTCTTGCCGATTGCTTCAACTTAGAAGGGTCTGTTTTGTTGCTTGTAGTGCCATCGAATACCTAAGCGCATGGCGAAAGTTTCCAAACGATAAATGTAACGGTTTCTGAGAGAAGGGCGACAATTGTGACGATCAGTCATTACGTCATTACGAAACAAAAGACGGAACGGGAGATTTTCTTCCGTTTTTACAATATATTAACACTTTTCGCTCTTTCTCATGCTATGTGGCTACCAGACCTCAGTTCATGCAAAACCTCAAGGTCCTCGGTCAACTGCAAGGCACCAACTCCGGCTAATAATTGAATATTCGAAAACCAAAACATTAATTTTACTAGTTCTTTCTTGCCGATTTCTTCAACTTAGAAGGCTCTGTTTTGTTGCTTGTAGTGCCATCGAATACGTCAGCGCACGACGTAAGTTTCCAAACGATAAATGTAAACGTTTTTGAGAGAAGGGCGACAATTTTGACGATCAGTCATTACGTCATTACGAAACAAAAGACGAAACGGGAGATATTCTTCCGTTTTTACAATTTATTAACACTTTTCGCTCTTTCTCGTGCTATTTGGCTACCTGACCTCAGTTCATGCAAAACCTCAAGGTCCTCAGTCAACTGCAAGGCACCAACTCCGGCTAATAATTGAATATTCGAAAACCAAAACATTAATTTTACTACTTCTTTCTTGCCGATTGCTTCAACTTAGAAGGGTCTGTTTTGTTGCTTGTAGTGCCATCGAATACCTAAGCGCATGGCGAAAGTTTCCTAACGATAAATGTAAACGTTTCTGAGAGAAGGGCGACAATTGTGACGATCAGTCATTACGTCATTACGAAACAAATGACGAAACGGGAGATTTTCTTCCGTTTCTACAATATATTAACACTTTTCGCTCTTTCTTATGCTATGTGGTTACCAGACCACAGTTCATGCAAATTCTCAAGGTCCTCGGTCAACTGCAAGGCACCAACTCCGGCTAATAATTGAATATTCGAAAACCAAAACATTAATTTTACTACTTCTTTCTTGCCGATTTCTTCAACTTAGAAGGCTCTATTTTGTTGCTTGTAGCGCCATCGAATACGTCAGCGCACGACGTAAGTTTCCAATCGATAAATGTCAAGGTTTCTCAGAGAAGGGTGACAATTGTGACGATCAGTCATTACGTCATTACGAAACAAAAGACGAAAAGGGAGATTTTCTTCCGTTTTTACAATATATTAACACTTTTCGCTCTTTCTCATGCTATGTGGCTACCAGACCTCAGTTCATGCAAAACCTCAAGGTCCTCGGTCAACTGCAAGGCACCAACTCCCGCTAATAATTGAATATTCGAAAACCAAAACATTAATTTTACTACTTCTTTCTTGCCGATTGCTTCAACTTACAAGGCTCTGTTTTGTTGCTTGTAGTGCCATCGAATACGTCAGCACACGACGTAAGTTTCCAAACGATAAATGTAAACGTTTCTGAGAGTAGGGCGACAAATGTGACGATCAGTCATTACGTCATTACGAAACAAAAGACGAAACGGGAGATTTTATTCCGTTTTTACAATATATTAACACTTTTCGCTCTTTCTCATGCTATGTGGCTGCCAGACCTCAGTTCATGCAAAACCTCAAGGTCCTCAGTCAACTGCAAGGCACCAACTCCGGCTAATAAATGAATATTCGAAAACCAAAACATTAATTTTACTACTTCTTTCTTGCCGATTTCTTCAACTTAGAAGGCTCTGTTTTGTTGCTTGTAGTGCCATCGAATACGTCAGCGCAAGACGTAAGTTTCCAAACGATAAATGTAAAGGTTTCTAAGAGAAGGGCGACAATTGCGACGATCAGTCATTACGTCATTACGAAACAAAAGCCGAAAGGGTAGATTTTCTTCCGTTTTTACAATATATTAACACTTTTCGCTCTTTCTCATGCTATGTGGCTACCAGACCTGAGTTCATGCAAAACCTCAAGGTCCTCGGTCAACTGCAAGGCACCAACTCCGGCTAATAATTGAATATTCGAAAACCAAGACATTATTTTTGCTACTTCTTTCTTTCCGATTGCTTCAATTTAGAAGGCTCTGTTTTGTTGCTTGTAGTGCCATCGAATACGTCAGCGCACGGCGTAAGTTTCCAAACGATAAATGTAAACGTTTCTGAGAGATGGGCGACAATTGTGACGATCAGTCATTACGTCATTACGAAACAAAAGACGAAACGGGAGATTTTCTTCCGTTTTTACAATATATTAACACTTTTCGCTCTTTCTCATGCTATGTGGCTACCAGACCTCAGTTCATGCAAAACCTCAAGGTCCTCGGTCAACTGCAAGGCAGTAGCTCCGGCTAATAATTGAATATTAGAAAACCAAAACATTAATTTTACTACTTCTTTCTTGCCGATTGCTTCAACTTAGAAGGCTCTGTTTTGTTGCTTGTAGTGCCATCAAATACGTCAGCGCATGGTGTAAGTTTCCAAACGATAAATGTAAACGTTTCTGAGAGAAGGGCGACAATTGTGACGATCAGTCATTACGTCATTACGAAACAAAAGACGAAACGGGAGATTTTCTTCCGTTTTTAAAATATATTAACACTTTTCGCTCTTTCTCATGCTATGTGGCTACCAGACCTCAGTTCATGAAAAACCTCAAGGTCCTTGGTCAACTGCAAGGCACCAACTCTGGCTAATAATTGAATATTCGAAAACCAAAACATTAATTTTACTACTTCTTTCTTGCCGATTGCTTCAACTTAGTAGGCTCTGTTTTGTTGCTTGTAGTGCCATCGAATACCTCAGCGCACGGCGTAAGTTTCCAAACGATGAATGTAAACGTTTCTGAGAGAAGGGCGACAATTGTGACGATCAGTCATTACGAAACAAAAGACGAAACGGGAGTTTTTCTTCCGTTTTTACAATATATTAACACTATTCGCTCTTTCTCATGCTGTGTGGTTACCAGACCTGAGTTCATGCAAAACCTCAAGGTCCTCGGTGAACTGCAAGGCACCAACTCCGGCTAATAATTGAATATTCGAAAACCAAAACATTAATTTTACTAGTTCTTTCTTGCCGATTGCTTCAACTTAGAAGGCTCTGTTTTGTTGCTTGTAGTGCCATCGAATACGTCAGCGCACGACGTAAGTTTCCAAACGATAAATGTAAAGGTTTCTGAGAGAAGGGCGACAATTGTGACGATCAGTCATTACGTCATTACGAAACAAAAGACGATACGGGAGATTTTCTTCCGTTTTTACAATATATTAACACTTTTCGCTCTTTCTCATGCTATGTGGCTACCAGACCTCAGTTCATGCAAAACCTCAAGGTCCTTGGTCAACTGCAAGGCACAAACTCTGGCTAATAATTGAATAATCGAAAACCAAAACATTAATTTTACTACTTGTTTCTTGCCGATTGCTTCAACTTAGAAGGGTCTGTTTTGTTGCTTGTAGTGCCATCGAATACCTCAGCGCATGGCGAAAGTTTCCAAACGATAAATGTAAACGTTTCTGAGAGAAGGGCGACAATTGTGACGATCAGTCATTACGTAATTACGAAACAAAAGACGAAACGGGAGATTTTCTTCCGTTTTTACTATATAATAATACTTTTCGCTCTTTCTCATGCTATCTGGCTACCAGACCTCAGTTCATGCAAAACCTCAAGGTCCTCGGTCAACTGCAAGGCACCAACTCCGGCTAATAATTGAATATTTGAAAACCAAAACATTAATTTTACTACTTCTTTCTTGCCGATTGCTTCACCTTAGAAGGCTCTGTTTTGTTGCTTGTAGTGCCATCAAATACGTCACCGCATGGTGTAAGTTTCCAAACGATACATGTAAACGTTTCTGAGAGAAGGGCGACAATTGTGACGATCAGTCATTACGTCATTACGAAACAAAAGACGAAACGGAAGATTTTCTTTCGTTTTTACAATATATTAACACTTTTCGCTCTTTCTCATGCTATGTGGCTACCAGACCTCAGTTCATGAAAAACCTCAAGGTCCTCGGTCAACTGCAAGGCACCAACTCTGGCTAATAATTGAATATTCGAAAACCAAAACATTAATTTTACTACTTCTTTCTTGCCGATTGCTTCAACTTAGAAGGCTCTGTTTTGTTGCTTGTAGTGCCATCGAATACCTCAGCGCACGGCGTAAGATTCCAAATGATGAATGTAAACGTTTCTGAGAGAAGGGCGACAATATTGACGATCAGTCATTACGTCATTACGAAACAAAAGACGAAACGGGAGATTTTCTTCCGTTTTTACAATATATTAACACTTTTCGCTCTTTCTCATGCTGTGTGGCTACCAGACCTCAGTTCATGCAAAACCTCAAGGTCCTCGGTCAACTGCAAGGCACCATTTCCGGCTAATAATTGAATATTCGAAAACGAAAACATTAATTTTACTAGTTCTTTCTTGCCGAGTGCTTCAACTTAGAAGGCTCTGTTTTGTTGCTTGTAGTGCCATCGAATACGTCAGCGCAAGACGTAAGTTTCCAAACGATAAATGTAAAGGTTTCTGAGAGAAGGGCGACAATTGTGACGATCAGTCATTACGTCATTACGAAACAAAGGACGAAACGGGAGATTTTCTTCCGTTTTTACAATATATTAACACTTTTCGCTCTTTCTCATGCTATGTGGCTACCAGACCTCAGTTCATGCAAAACCTCAAGGTCCTCGGTCAACTGCAAGGCACAAACTCTGGCTAATAATTGAATATTCGAAAACCAAAACATTAATTTTACTACTTCTTTCTTGCCGATTGCTTCAACTTAGAAGGGTCTGTTTTGTTGCTTGTAGTGCCATCGAATACCTCAGCGCATGGCGAAAGTTTCCAAACGATAAATGTAAACGTTTCTGAGAGAAGGGCGACAATTGTGACGATCAGTCATTATGTCATTACGAAACAAATGACGAAACGGGAGATTTTCTTCCGTTTTTACAATATATTAACACTTTTCGCTCCTTCTCATGCTATGTGGCTACCAGACCTCAGTTCATGAAAAACTTCAAGGTCCTCGGTCTTCTGCAAGGCACCAACTCCGGCTAATAATTGAATATTCGAAAACCAAAACATTAATTTTACTACTTCTTTCTTGCCGATTGCTTCAACTTAGAAGGCTCTGTTTTGTTGCTTGTAGTGCCATCGAATACGTCAGCGCACGACGTAAGTTTCCAAACGATAAATGTAAACGTTTCTGAGAGTAGGGCGACAATTGTGACGATCAGTCATTACGTCATTACGAAACAAAAGACGAAACGGGAGATTTTCTTCCGTTTTTACTATATAATAATACTTTTCGCTCTTTCTCATGCTATGTGGCTACCAGACCTCAGTTCATGCAAAACCTCAAGGTCCTCGGTCAACTGCAAGGCACCAACTCCGGCTAATAATTGAATATTTGAAAACCAAAACATTAATTTTACTACTTCTTTCTTGCCGATTGCTTCAACTTAGAAGGCTCTGTTTTGTTGCTTGTAGTGCCATCGAATACCTCAGCGCACGGCGTAAGTTTCCAAACGATGAATGTAAACGTTTCTGAGAGAAGGGCGACAATTGTGTCGATCAGTCATTACGTCATTACGAAACAAAAGACGAAACGGGAGATTTTCTTCCGTTTTTACAATATATTAACACTTTTCGCTCTTTCTCATGCTGTGTGGCTACCAGACCTCAGTTCATGCAAAACCTCAAGGTCCTCGGTCAACTGCAAGGCACCAACTCCGGCTAATAATTGAATATTCGAAAACCAAAACATTAATTTTACTAGTTCTTTCTTGCCGATTGCTTCAACTTAGAAGGCTCTGTTTTGTTGCTTGTAGTGCCATCGAATACGTCAGCGCACGACGTAAGTTTCCAAACGATAAATGTAAAGGTTTCTGAGAGAAGGGCGACAATTGTGACGATCAGTCATTACGTCATTACGAAACAAAAGACGAAACGGGAGATTTTCTTCCGTTTTTACAATATATTAACACTTTTCGCTCTTTCTCATGCTATGTGGCTACCAGACCTCTGTTCATGCAAAACCTCAAGGTCCTCGGTCAACTGCAAGGCACAAACTCTGGCTAATAATTGAATATTCGAAAACCAAAACATTAATTTTACTAATCCTTTCATGCCGATTGCTTCAACTTAGAAGGGTCTGTTTTGTTGCTTGTAGTGCCATGGAATACCTCAGCGCATGGCGAAAGTTTCCAAACGATAAATGTAAACGTTTCTGAGAGAAGGGCGACAATTGTGACGATCAGTCATTACGTCATTACGAAACAAATGACGAAACGGGAGATTTTCTTCCGTTTTTACAATATATTAACACTTTTCGCTCTTTCTTATGCTATGTGGTTACCAGACCACAGTTCATGCAAATTCTAAAGGTCCTCGGTCAACTGCAAGGCACCAACTCCGGCTAATAATTGAATATTCGAAAACCAAAACATTAATTTTACTAGTTCTTTCTTGCCGATTCCTTCAACTTAGAAGGCTCTATTTTGTTGCTTTTAGTGCCATCGAATACGTCAGAGCACGACGTAAGTTTCCAAACGATAAATGTAAAGGTTTCTGAGAGAAGGGTGACAACTGTGACGATCAGTCATTACGTCATTACGAAACAAAAGACGAAAAGGGAGATTTTCTTCCGTTTTTACAATATATTAACACTTTTCGCTCTTTCTCATGCTATGTGGCTACCAGACCTCAGTTCATGCAAAACCTCAAGGTCCTCGGTCAACTGCAAGGCACCAACTCCGGCTAATAATTGAATATTCGAAAACCAAAACATTAATTTTACTACTTCTTTTTTGCCGATGGCTTCAACTTACAAGGCTCTGTTTTGTTGCTTGTAGTGCCATCGAATACGTCAGCACACGACGTAAGTTTCCAAACGATAAATGTAAACGTTTCTGAGAGTAGGGCGACAATTGTGACGATCAGTCATTACGTCATTACGAAACAAAAGACGATACGGGAGATTTTATTCCGTTTTTACAATATATTAACACTTTTCGCTCTTTCTCATGCTATGTGGCTGCCAGACCTCAGTTCATGCAAAACCTCAAGGTCCTCAGTCAACTGCAAGGCACCAAATCCGGCTAATAAATGAATATTCGAAAACCAAAACATTAATTTTACTACTTCTTTCTTGCCGATTTCTTCAACTTAGAAGGCTCTGTTTTGTTGCTTGTAGTGCCATCAAATACGTCAGCGCATGGTGTAAGTTTCCAAACGATACATGTAAACGTTTCTGAGAGAAGGGCGACAATTGTGACGATCAGTCATTACGTCATTACGAAACAAAAGACGAAACGGTAGATTTTCTTCCGTTTTTACAATATATTAACACTTTTCGCTCTTTCTCATGCTATGTGGCTACCAGACCTCAGTTCATGAAAAACCCTTAAGGTCCTCGGTCAACTGCAAGGCACCAACTCTGGCTAATAATTGAATATTCGAAAACCAAAACATTAATTTTACTACTTCTTTCTTGCCGATTGCTTCAACTTAGAAGGCTCTGTTTTGTTGCTTGTAGTGCCATCGAATACCTCAGCGCACGGCGTAAGATTCCAAACGATGAATGTAAACGTTTCTGAGAGAAGGGCGACAATTGTGACGATCAGTCATTACGTCATTACGAAACAAAAGACAAAACGGGAGATTTTCTTCCGTTTTTACAATATATTAACACTTTTCGCTCTTTCTCATGCTGTGTGGCTACCAGACCTCAGTTCATGCAAAACCTCAAGGTCCTCGGTCAACTGCAAGGCACCATTTCCAGCTAATAATTGAATATTCGAAAACCAAACATTAATTTTACTAGTTCTTTCTTGCCGATTGCATCAACTTAGAAGGCACTGTTTTGTTGCTTGTAGTGCCATCGAATACGTCAGCGCACGACGTAAGTTTCCAAACGATAAATGTAAAGGTTTCTGAGAGAAGGGCGACAATTGTGACGATCAGTCATTACGTCATTACGAAACAAAAGACGAAACGGGAGATTTTCTTCCGTTTTTACAATATATTAACACTTTTCGCTCTTTCTCATGCTATGTGGCTACCAGACCTCAGTTCATGCAAAACCTCAAGGTCCTCGGTCTACTTCAAGGCACAAACTCCGTCTAATAATTGAATATTCGAAAACCAAAACATTAATTTTACTAGTTCTTTCTTGCCGATTGCTTCAACTTAGAAGGCTCTGTTTTGTTGCTTGTAGTGCCATCGAATACCTCAGCGCACGGCGTAAGTTTCCAAACGATGAATGTAAACGTTTCTGAGAGAAGGGCGACAATTGTGACGATCAGTCATTACGTCATTACGAAACAAAAGACGAAACGGGAGATTTTCTTCCGTTTTTACAATATATTAACACTTTTCGCTCTTTCTCATGCTGTGTGGCTACCAGACCTCAGTTCATGCAAAACCTCAAGGTCCTCGGTCAACTGCAAGGCACCAACTCCGTCTAATAATTGAATATTCGAAAACCAAAACATTAATTTTACTAGTTCTTTCTTGCCGATTGCTTCAACTTAGAAGGCTCTGTTTTGTTGCTTGTAGTGCCATCGAATACGTCAGCGCACGACGTAAGTTTCCAAACAATAAATGTAAAGGTTTCTGAGAGAAGGGCGACAATTGTGACGATCAGTCATTACGTCATTACGAAACAAAAGACGAAACGGGAGATTTTCTTCCGTTTTTACAATATATTAACACTTTTCGCTCTTTCTCATGCTGTGTGGCTACCAGACCTCAGTTCATGCAAAACCTCAAGGTCCTCGGTCAACTGCAAGGCACCAACTCCGTCTAATAATTGAATATTCGAAAACCAAAACATTAATTTTACTAGTTCTTTCTTGCCGATTGCTTCAACTTAGAAGGCTCTGTTTTGTTGCTTGTAGTGCCATCGAATACGTCAGCGCACGACGTAAGTTTCCAAACGATAAATGTAAAGGTTTCTGAGAGAAGGGCGACAATTGTGACGATCAGTCATTACGTCATTACGAAACAAAAGACGAAACGGGAGATTTTCTTCCGTTTTTACAATATATTAACACTTTTCGCTCTTTCTCATGCTATGTGGCTACCAGACCTCAGTTCATGCAAAACCTCAAGGTCCTCGGTCAACTGCAAGGCACAAACTCTGGCTAATAATTGAATATTCGAAAACCAAAACATTAATTTTACTACTTCTTTCTTGCCGATTGCTTCAACGTAGAAGGGTCTGTTTTGTTGCTTGTAGTGCCATCGAATACCTCAGCGCATGGCGAAAGTTTCCAAACGATAAATGTAAACGTTTCTGAGAGAAGGGCGACAATTGTGACGATCAGTCATTACGTCATTACGAAACAAATGACGAAACGGGAGATTTTCTTCCGTTTTTACAATATATTAACACTTTTCGCTCTTTCTTATGCTATGTGGTTACCAGACCACAGTTCATGCAAATTCTCAAGGTCCTCGGTCAACTGCAAGGCACCAACTCCGGCTAATAATTGAATATTCGAAAACCAAAACATTAATTTTACTAGTTCTTTCTTGCCGATTTCTTCAACTTAGAAGGCTCTATTTTGTTGCTTGTAGTGCCATCGAATACGTCAGAGCACGACGTAAGTTTACAAACGATAAATGTAAAGGTTTCTGAGAGAAGGGTGACAACTGTGACGATCAGTCATTACGTCATTACGAAATAAAAGACGAAAAGGGAGATTTTCTTCCGTTTTTACAATATATTAACACTTTTCGCTCTTTCTCATGCTATGTGGCTACCAGACCTCAGTTCATGCAAAACCTCAAGGTCCTCGGTCAACTGCAAGGCACCAACTCCGGCTAATAATTGAATATTCGAAAACCAAAACATTAATTTTACTACTTCTTTTTTGCCGATTGCTTACATTTACAAGGCTCTGTTTTGTTGCTTGTAGTGCCATCGAATACGTCAGCACACGACGTAAGTTTCCAAACGATAAATGTAAACGTTTCTGAGAGTAGGGCGACAATTGTGACGATCAGTCATTACGTCATTACGAAACAAAAGACGAAACGGGAGATTTTATTCCATTTTTACATTATATTAACACTTTTCGCTCTTTCTCATGCTATGTGGCTGCCAGACCTCAGTTCATGCAAAACCTCAAGGTCCTCAGTCAACTGCAAGGCACCAAATCCGGCTAATAAATGAATATTCGAAAACCAAAACATTAATTTTACTACTTCTTTCTTGCCGATTTCGTCAACTTAGAAGGCTCTGTTTTGTTGCTTGTAGTGCCATCAAATACGTCAGCGCATGGTGTAAGTTTCCAAACGATACATGTAAACGTTTCTGAGAGAAGGGCGACAATTGTGACGATCAGTCATTACGTCATTACGAAACAAAAGACGAAACGGGAGATTTTCTTCCGTTTTTACAACATATTAACACTTTTCGCTCTTTCTCATGCTATGTGGCTACCAGACCTCAGTTCATGAAAAACCTCAAGGTCCTCGGTCAACTGCAAGGCACCAACTCTGGCTAATAATTGAATATTCGAAAACCAAAACATTAATTTTACTACTTCTTTCTTGCCGATTGCTTCAACTTAGAAGGCTCTGTTTTGTTGCTTGTAGTGCCATCGAATACCTCAGCGCACGGCGTAAGATTCCAAACGATGAATGTAAACGTTTCTGAGAGAAGGGCGACAATTGTGACGATCAGTCATTACGTCATTACGAAACAAAAGACAAAACGGGAGATTTTCTTCCGTTTTTACAATATATTAACACTTTTCGCTCTTTCGCATGCTGTGTGGCTACCAGACCTCAGTTCATGCAAAACCTCAAGGTCCTCGGTCAACTGCAAGGCACCATTTCCAGCTAATAATTGAATATTCGAAAACCAAACATTAATTTTACTAGTTCTTTCTTGCCGATTGCATCAACTTAGAAGGCACTGTTTTGTTGCTTGTAGTGCCATCGAATACGTCAGCGCACGACGTAAGTTTCCAAACGATAAATGTAAAGGTTTCTGAGAGAAGGGCGACAATTGTGACGATCAGTCATTACGTCATTACGAAACAAAAGACGAAACGGGAGATTTTCTTCCGTTTTTACAATATATTAACACTTTTCGCTCTTTCTCATGCTATGTGGCTACCAGACCTCAGTTCATGCAAAACCTCAAGGTCCTCGGTCTACTTCAAGGCACAAACTCTGGCTAATAATTGAATATTCGAAAACCAAAACATTAATTTTACTACTTCTTTCTTGCCGATTGCTTCAACTTAGAAGGCTCTGTTTTGTTGCTTGTAGTGCCATCGAATACCTCAGCGCACGGCGTAAGTTTCCAAACGATGAATGTAAACGTTTCTGAGAGAAGGGCGACAATTGTGACGATCAGTCATTACGTCATTACGAAACAAAAGACGAAACGGGAGATTTTCTTCCGTTTTTACAATATATTAACACTTTTCGCTCTTTCTCATGCTGTGTGGCTACCAGACCTCAGTTCATGCAAAACCTCAAGGTCCTCGGTCAACTGCAAGGCACCAACTCCGTCTAATAATTGAATATTCGAAAACCAAAACATTAATTTTACTAGTTCTTTCTTGCCGATTGCTTCAACTTAGAAGGCTCTGTTTTGTTGCTTGTAGTGCCATCGAATACGTCAGCGCACGACGTAAGTATCCAAACGATAAATGTAAAGGTTTCTGAGAGAAGGGCGACAATTGTGACGATCAGTCATTACGTCATTACGAAACAAAAGACGAAACGGGAGATTTTCTTCCGTTTTTACAATATATTAACACTTTTCGCTCTTTCTCATGCTGTGTGGCTACCAGACCTCAGTTCATGCAAAACCTCAAGGTCCTCGGTCAACTGCAAGGCACCAACTCCGTCTAATAATTGAATATTCGAAAACCAAAACATTAATTTTACTAGTTCTTTCTTGCCGATTGCTTCAACTTAGAAGGCTCTGTTTTGTTGCTTGTAGTGCCATCGAATACGTCAGCGCACGACGTAAGTTTCCAAACGATAAATGTAAAGGTTTCTGAGAGAAGGGCGACAATTGTGACGATCAGTCATTACGTCATTACGAAACAAAAGACGAAACGGGAGATTTTCTTCCGTTTTTACAACATATTAACACTTTTCGCTCTTTCTCATGCTATGTGGCTACCAGACCTCAGTTCATGAAAAACCTCAAGGTCCTCGGTCAACTGCAAGGCACCAACTCTGGCTAATAATTGAATATTCGAAAACCAAAACATTAATTTTACTACTTCTTTCTTGCCGATTGCTTCAACTTAGAAGGCTCTGTTTTGTTGCTTGTAGTGCCATCGAATACCTCAGCGCATGGCGAAAGTTTCCAAACGATAAATGTAAACGTTTCTGAGAGAAGGGCGACAATTGTGACGATCAGTCATTACGTCATTACGAAACAAATGACGAAACGGGAGATTTTCTTCCGTTTTTACAATATATTAACACTTTTCGCTCTTTCTTATGCTATGTGGTTACCAGACCACAGTTCATGCAAATTCTCAAGGTCCTCGGTCAACTGCAAGGCACCAACTCCGGCTAATAATTGAATATTCGAAAACCAAAACATTAATTTTACTAGTTCTTTCTTGCCGATTTCTTCAACTTAGAAGGCTCTATTTTGTTGCTTGTAGTGCCATCGAATACGTCAGAGCACGACGTAAGTTTCCAAACGATAAATGTAAAGGTTTCTGAGAGAAGGGTGACAACTGTGACGATCAGTCATTACGTCATTACGAAATAAAAGACGAAAAGGGAGATTTTCTTCCGTTTTTACAATATATTAACACTTTTCGCTCTTTCTCATGCTATGTGGCTACCAGACCTCAGTTCATGCAAAACCTCAAGGTCCTCGGTCAACTGCAAGGCACCAACTCCGGCTAATAATTGAATATTCGAAAACCAAAACATTAATTTTACTACTTCTTTTTTGCCGATTGCTTCAACTTACAAGGCTCTGTTTTGTTGCTTGTAGTGCCATCGAATACGTCAGCACACGACGTAAGTTTCCAAACGATAAATGTAAACGTTTCTGAGAGTAGGGCGACAATTGTGACGATCAGTCATTACGTCATTACGAAACAAAAGACGAAACGGGAGATTTTATTCCATTTTTACATTATATTAACACTTTTCGCTCTTTCTCATGCTATGTGGCTGCCAGACCTCAGTTCATGCAAAACCTCAAGGTCCTCAGTCAACTGCAAGGCACCAAATCCGGCTAATAAATGAATATTCGAAAACCAAAACATTAATTTTACTACTTCTTTCTTGCCGATTTCGTCAACTTAGAAGGCTCTGTTTTGTTGCTTGTAGTGCCATCAAATACGTCAGCGCATGGTGTAAGTTTCCAAACGATACATGTAAACGTTTCTGAGAGAAGGGCGACAATTGTGACGATCAGTCATTACGTCATTACGAAACAAAAGACGAAACGGGAGATTTTCTTCCGTTTTTACAACATATTAACACTTTTCGCTCTTTCTCATGCTATGTGGCTACCAGACCTCAGTTCATGAAAAACCTCAAGGTCCTCGGTCAACTGCAAGGCACCAACTCTGGCTAATAATTGAATATTCGAAAACCAAAACATTAATTTTACTACTTCTTTCTTGCCGATTGCTTCAACTTAGAAGGCTCTGTTTTGTTGCTTGTAGTGCCATCGAATACCTCAGCGCACGGCGTAAGATTCCAAACGATGAATGTAAACGTTTCTGAGAGAAGGGCGACAATTGTGACGATCAGTCATTACGTCATTACGAAACAAAAGACGAAACGGGAGATTTTCTTCCGTTTTTACAATATATTAACACTTTTCGCTCTTTCTCATGCTGTGTGGCTACCAGACCTCAGTTCATGCAAAACCTCAAGGTCCTCGGTCAACTGCAAGGCACCATTTCCGGCTAATAATTGAATATTCGAAAACGAAAACATTAATTTTACTAGTTCTTTCTTGCCGATTGCTTCAACTTAGAAGGCTCTGTTTTGTTGCTTGTAGTGCCATCGAATACGTCAGCGCACGACGTAAGTTTCCAAACGATAAATGTAAAGGTTTCTGAGAGAAGGGCGACAATTGTGACGATCAGTCATTACGTCATTACGAAACAAAAGACGAAACGGGAGATTTTCTTCCGTTTTTACAATATATTAACACTTTTCGCTCTTTCTCATGCTATGTGGCTACCAGACCTCAGTTCATGCAAAACCTCAAGGTCATCGGTCAACTGCAAGGCACAAACTCTGGCTAATAATTGAATATTCGAAAACCAAAACATTAATTTTACTACTTCTTTCTTGCCGATTGCATCAACTTAGAAGGGTCTGTTTTGTTGCTTGTAGTGCCATCGAATACCTCAGCGCATGGCGAAAGTTTCCAAACGATAAATGTAAACGTTTCTGAGAGAAGGGCGACAATTGTGACGATCAGTCATTACGTCATTACGAAACAAATGACGAAACGGGAGATTTTCTTCCGTTTTTACAATATATTAACACTTTTCGCTCTTTCTCATGCTATGTGGCTACCAGACCTCAGTTCATGAAAAACTTCAAGGTCCTCGGTCAACTGCAAGGCACCAACTCTGGCTAATAATTGAATATTCGAAAACCAAAACATTAATTTTACTACTTCTTTCTTGCCGATTGCTTCAACTTAGAAGGCTCTGTTTTGTTGCTTGTAGTGCCATCGAATACGTCAGCGCACGACGTAAGTTTCCAAACGATAAATGTAAAGGTTTCTGAGAGAAGGGTGACAATTGTGACGATCAGTCATTACGTCATTACGAAACAAAAGACGAAAAGGGAGATTTTCCTCCGTTTTTACAATATATTAACACTTTTTGCTCTTTCTCATGCTATGTGGCTACCAGACCTCAGTTCATGCAAAACCTCAAGGTCCTCGGTCTTCTGCAAGGCACCAACTCCGGCTAATAATTGAATATTCGAAAACCAAAACATTAATTTTACTACTTCTTTTTTGCCGATTGCTTCAACTTACAAGGCTCTGTTTTGTTGCTTGTAGTGCCATCGAATACGTCAGCACACGACGTAAGTTTCCAAACGATAAATGTAAACGTTTCTGAGAGTCGGGCGACAATTGTGACGATCAGTCATTACGTCATTACGAAACAAAAGACGAAACGGGAGATTTTCTTCCGTTTTTACTATATAATAATACTTTTCGCTCTTTCTCATGCTATGTGGCTACCAGACCTCAGTTCATGCAAAACCTCAAGGTCCTCGGTCAACTGCAAGGCACCAACTCCGGCTAATAATTGAATATTCGAAAACCAAAACATTAATTTTACTAGTTCTTTCTTGCCGATTGCTTCAACTTAGAAGGCTCTGTTTTGTTGCTTGTAGTGCCATCGAATACGTCAGCGCACGACGTAAGTTTCCAAACGATAAATGTAAAGGTTTCTGAGAGAAGGGCGACAATTGTGACGATCAGTCATTACGTCATTACGAAACAAAAGACGAAACGGGAGATTTTCTTCCGTTTTCACAATATATTAACACTTTTCGCTCTTTCTCATGCTATGTGGCTACCAGACCTCAGTTCATGCAAAACCTCAAGGTCCTCGGTCAACTGCAAGGCACAAACTCTGGCTAATAATTGAATATTCGAAAACCAAAACATTAATTTTACTACTTCTTTCTTGCCGATTGCTTCAACTTAGAAGGGTCTGTTTTGTTGCTTGTAGTGCCATCGAATACCTCAGCGCATGGCGAAAGTTTCCAATCGATAAATGTAAACGTTTCTGAGAGATAGGCGACAATTGTGACGATCAGTCATTACGTCATTACGAAACTAATGACGAAACGGGAGATTTTCTTCCGTCTTTACAATATATTAACACTTTTCGCTCTTTCTCATGCTATGTGGCTACCAGACCTCAGTTCATGAATAACTTCAAGGTCCTCGGTCAACTGCAAGGCACCAACTCTGGCTAATAATTGAATATTCGAAAACCAAAACATTAATTTTACTACTTCTTTCTTGCCGATTGCTTCAACTTAGAAGGCTCTGTTTTGTTGCTTGTAGTGCCATCGAATACGTCAGCGCACGACGTAAGTTTCCAAACGATAAATGTAAAGGTTTCTGAGAGAAGGGTGACAATTGTGACGATCAGTCATTACGTCATTACGAAACAAAAGACGAAAAGGGAGATTTTCTTCCGTTTTTACAATATATTAACACTTTTTGCTCTTTCTCATGCTATGTGGCTACCAGACCTCAGTTCATGAAAAACCTCAAGGTCCTCGGTCAACTGCAAGGCACCAACTCTGGCTAATAATTGAATATTCGAAAACCAAAACATTAATTTTACTACTTCTTTCTTGCCGATTGCTTCAACTTAGAAGGCTCTGTTTTGTTGCTTGTAGTGCCATCGAATACCTCAGCGCACGGCGTAAGATTCCAAACGATGAATGTAAACGTTTCTGAGAGAAGGGCGACAATTGTGACGATCAGTCATTACGTCATTACGAAACAAAAGACGAAACGGGAGATTTTCTTCCGTTTTTACAATATATTAACACTTTTCGCTCTTTCTCATGCTGTGTGGCTACCAGACCTCAGTTCATGCAAAACCTCAAGGTCCTCGGTCAACTGCAAGGCACCAACTCCGGCTAATAATTGAATATTCGAAAACCAAAACATTAATTTTACTAGTTCTTTCTTGCCGATTGCTTCAACTTAGAAGGCTCTGTTTTGTTGCTTGTAGTGCCATCGAATACGTCAGCGCACGACGTAAGTTTCCAAACGATAAATGTAAAGGTTTCTGAGAGAAGGGCGACAATTGTGACGATCAGTCATTACGTCATTACGAAACAAAAGACGAAACGGGAGATTTTCTTCCGTTTTTACAATATATTAACACTTTTCGCTCTTTCTCATGCTATGTGGCTACCAGACCTCAGTTCATGCAAAACCTCAAGGTCCTTGGTCAACTGCAAGGCACAAACTCTGGCTAATAATTGAATATTCGAAAACCAAAACATTAATTTTACTACTTCTTTCTTGCCGATTGCTTCTTCTTAGAAGGGTCTGTTTTGTTGCTTGTAGTGCCATCGAATACCTCAGCGCATGGCGAAAGTTTCCAAACGATAAATGTAAACGTTTCTGAGAGAAGGGCGACAATTGTGACGATCAGTCATTACGTCATTACGAAACAAATGACGAAACGGGAGATTTTCTTCCGTTTTTACAATATATTAACACTTTTCGCTCTTTCTTATGCTATGTCGTTACCAGACCACAGTTCATGCAAATTCTCAAGGTCCTCGGTCAACTGCAAGGCACCAACTCCGGCTAATAATCGAATATTCGAAAACCAAAACATTAATTTTACTACTTCTTTCTTGCCGATTGCTTCAACTTAGAAGGCTCTGTTTTGTTGCTTGTAGTGCCATCGAATACGTCAGCGCACGACGTAAGTTTCCAAACGATAAATGTAAAGGTTTCTGAGAGAAGGGTGACAATTGTGACGATCAGTCATTACGTCATTACGAAACAAAAGACGAAAAGGGAGATTTTCTTCCGTTTTTACAATATATTAACACTTTTTGCTCTTTCTCATGCTATGTGGCTACCAGACCTCAGTTCATGAAAAACCTCAAGGTCCTCGGTCAACTGCAAGGCACCAACTCTGGCTAATAATTGAATATTCGAAAACCAAAACATTAATTTTACTACTTCTTTCTTGCCGATTGCTTCAACTTAGAAGGCTCTGTTTTGTTGCTTGTAGTGCCATCGAATACCTCAGCGCACGGCGTAAGATTCCAAACGATGAATGTAAACGTTTCTGAGAGAAGGGCGACAATTGTGACGATCAGTCATTACGTCATTACGAAACAAAAGACGAAACGGGAGATTTTCTTCCGTTTTTACAATATATTAACACTTTTCGCTCTTTCTCATGCTGTGTGGCTACCAGACCTCAGTTCATGCAAAACCTCAAGGTCCTCGGTCAACTGCAAGGCACCAACTCCGGCTAATAATTGAATATTCGAAAACCAAAACATTAATTTTACTAGTTGTTTCTTGCCGATTGCTTCAACTTAGAAGGCTCTGTTTTGTTGCTTGTAGTGCCATCGAATACGTCAGCGCACGACGTAAGTTTCCAAACGATAAATGTAAAGGTTTCTGAGAGAAGGGCGACAATTGTGACGATCAGTCATTACGTCATTACGAAACAAAAGACGAAACGGGAGATTTTCTTCCGTTTTTACAATATATTAACACTTTTCGCTCTTTCTCATGCTATGTGGCTACCAGACCTCAGTTCATGCAAAACCTCAAGGTCCTTGGTCAACTGCAAGGCACAAACTCTGGCTAATAATTGAATATTCGAAAACCAAAACATTAATTTTACTACTTCTTTCTTGCCGATTGCTTCTTCTTAGAAGGGTCTGTTTTGTTGCTTGTAGTGCCATCGAATACCTCAGCGCATGGCGAAAGTTTCCAAACGATAAATGTAAACGTTTCTGAGAGAAGGGCGACAATTGTGACGATCAGTCATTACGTCATTACGAAACAAATGACGAAACGGGAGATTTTCTTCCGTTTTTACAATATATTAGCACTTTTCGCTCTTTCTTATGCTATGTCGTTACCAGACCACAGTTCATGCAAATTCTCAAGGTCCTCGGTCAACTGCAAGGCACCAACTCCGGCTAATAATCGAATATTCGAAAACCAAAACATTAATTTTACTAGTTCTTTCTTGCCGATTTCTTCAACTTAGAAGGATCTATTTTGTTGCTTGTAGTGCCATCGAATACGTCAGATCACGACGTAAGTTTCCAAACGATAAATGTAAAGGTTTCTGAGAGAAGGGTGACAACTGTGACGATCAGTCATTACGTCATTACGAAACAAGAGACGAAAAGGGAGATTTTCTTCCGTTTTTACAATATATTAACACTTTTCGCTCTTTCTCATGCTATGTGGCTACCAGACCTCAGTTCATGAAAAACCTCAAGGTCCTCGGTCAACTACAAGGCACCAACTCTGGCTAATGATTGAATATTCGAAAACCAAAACATTAATTTTACTACTTCTTTCTTGCCGATTGCTTCAACTTAGAAGGCTCTGTTTTGTTGCTTGTAGTGCCATCGAATACCTCAGCGCACGGCGTAAGATTCCAAACGATGAATGTAAACGTTTCTGAGAGAAGGGCGACAATTGTGACGATCAGTCATTACGTCATTACGAAACAAAAGACGAAACGGGAGATTTTCTTCCGTTTTTACAATATATTAACACTTTTCGCTCTTTCTCATGCTGTGTGGCTACCAGACCTCAGTTCATGCAAAACCTCAAGGTCCTCGGTCAACTGCAAGGCACCAACTCCGGCTAATAATTGAATATTCGAAAACCAAAACATTAATTTTACTAGTTCTTTCTTGCCGATTGCTTCAACTTAGAAGGCTCTGTTTTGTTGCTTGTAGTGCCATCGAATACGTCAGCGCACGACGTAAGTTTCCAAACGATAAATGTAAAGGTTTCTGAGAGAAGGGCGACAATTGTGACGATCAGTCATTACGTCATTACGAAACAAAAGACGAAACGGGAGATTTTCTTCCGTTTTTACAATATATTAACACTTTTCGCTCTTTCTCATGCTATGTGGCTACCAGACCTCAGTTCATGCAAAACCTCAAGGTCCTTGGTCAACTGCAAGGCACAAACTCTGGCTAATAATTGAATATTCGAAAACCAAAACATTAATTTTACTACTTCTTTCTTGCCGATTGCTTCTTCTTAGAAGGGTCTGTTTTGTTGCTTGTAGTGCCATCGAATACCTCAGCGCATGGCGAAAGTTTCCAAACGATAAATGTAAACGTTTCTGAGAGAAGGGCGACAATTGTGACGATCAGTCATTACGTCATTACGAAACAAATGACGAAACGGGAGATTTTCTTCCGTTTTTACAATATATTAACACTTTTCGCTCTTTCTTATGCTATGTCGTTACCAGACCACAGTTCATGCAAATTCTCAAGGTCCTCGGTCAACTGCAAGGCACCAACTCCGGCTAATAATCGAATATTCGAAAACCAAAACATTAATTTTACTACTTCTTTCTTGCCGATTGCTTCAACTTAGAAGGCTCTGTTTTGTTGCTTGTAGTGCCATCGAATACGTCAGCGCACGACGTAAGTTTCCAAACGATAAATGTAAAGGTTTCTGAGAGAAGGGTGACAATTGTGACGATCAGTCATTACGTCATTACGAAACAAAAGACGAAAAGGGAGATTTTCTTCCGTTTTTACAATATATTAACACTTTTTGCTCTTTCTCATGCTATGTGGCTACCAGACCTCAGTTCATGAAAAACCTCAAGGTCCTCGGTCAACTGCAAGGCACCAACTCTGGCTAATAATTGAATATTCGAAAACCAAAACATTAATTTTACTACTTCTTTCTTGCCGATTGCTTCAACTTAGAAGGCTCTGTTTTGTTGCTTGTAGTGCCATCGAATACCTCAGCGCACGGCGTAAGATTCCAAACGATGAATGTAAACGTTTCTGAGAGAAGGGCGACAATTGTGACGATCAGTCATTACGTCATTACGAAACAAAAGACGAAACGGGAGATTTTCTTCCGTTTTTACAATATATTAACACTTTTCGCTCTTTCTCATGCTGTGTGGCTACCAGACCTCAGTTCATGCAAAACCTCAAGGTCCTCGGTCAACTGCAAGGCACCAACTCCGGCTAATAATTGAATATTCGAAAACCAAAACATTAATTTTACTAGTTGTTTCTTGCCGATTGCTTCAACTTAGAAGGCTCTGTTTTGTTGCTTGTAGTGCCATCGAATACGTCAGCGCACGACGTAAGTTTCCAAACGATAAATGTAAAGGTTTCTGAGAGAAGGGCGACAATTGTGACGATCAGTCATTACGTCATTACGAAACAAAAGACGAAACGGGAGATTTTCTTCCGTTTTTACAATATATTAACACTTTTCGCTCTTTCTCATGCTATGTGGCTACCAGACCTCAGTTCATGCAAAACCTCAAGGTCCTTGGTCAACTGCAAGGCACAAACTCTGGCTAATAATTGAATATTCGAAAACCAAAACATTAATTTTACTACTTCTTTCTTGCCGATTGCTTCTTCTTAGAAGGGTCTGTTTTGTTGCTTGTAGTGCCATCGAATACCTCAGCGCATGGCGAAAGTTTCCAAACGATAAATGTAAACGTTTCTGAGAGAAGGGCGACAATTGTGACGATCAGTCATTACGTCATTACGAAACAAATGACGAAACGGGAGATTTTCTTCCGTTTTTACAATATATTAGCACTTTTCGCTCTTTCTTATGCTATGTCGTTACCAGACCACAGTTCATGCAAATTCTCAAGGTCCTCGGTCAACTGCAAGGCACCAACTCCGGCTAATAATCGAATATTCGAAAACCAAAACATTAATTTTACTAGTTCTTTCTTGCCGATTTCTTCAACTTAGAAGGATCTATTTTGTTGCTTGTAGTGCCATCGAATACGTCAGATCACGACGTAAGTTTCCAAACGATAAATGTAAAGGTTTCTGAGAGAAGGGTGACAACTGTGACGATCAGTCATTACGTCATTACGAAACAAGAGACGAAAAGGGAGATTTTCTTCCGTTTTTACAATATATTAACACTTTTCGCTCTTTCTCATGCTATGTGGCTACCAGACCTCAGTTCATGAAAAACCTCAAGGTCCTCGGTCAACTACAAGGCACCAACTCTGGCTAATGATTGAATATTCGAAAACCAAAACATTAATTTTACTACTTCTTTCTTGCCGATTGCTTCAACTTAGAAGGCTCTGTTTTGTTGCTTGTAGTGCCATCGAATACCTCAGCGCACGGCGTAAGATTCCAAACGATGAATGTAAACGTTTCTGAGAGAAGGGCGACAATTGTGACGATCAGTCATTACGTCATTACGAAACAAAAGACGAAACGGGAGATTTTCTTCCGTTTTTACAATATATTAACACTTTTCGCTCTTTCTCATGCTGTGTGGCTACCAGACCTCAGTTCATGCAAAACCTCAAGGTCCTCGGTCAACTGCAAGGCACCATTTCCGGCTAATAATTGAATATTCGAAAACCAAAACATTAATTTTACTAGTTCTTTCTTGCCGATTGCTTCAACTTAGAAGGCTCTGTTTTGTTGCTTGTAGTGCCATCGAATACGTCAGCGCACGACGTAAGTTTCCAAACGATAAATGTAAAGGTTTCTGAGAGAAGGGCGACAATTGTGACGATCAGTCATTACGTCATTACGAAACAAAAGACGAAACGGGAGATTTTCTTCCGTTTTTACAATATATTAACACTTTTCGCTCTTTCTCATGCTATGTGGCTACCAGACCTCAGTTCATGCAAAACCTCAAGGTCCTCGGTCAACTGCAAGGCACAAACTCTGGCTAATAATTGAATATTCGAAAACCAAAACATTAATTTTACTACTTCTTTCTTGCCGATTGCTTCAACTTAGAAGGGTCTGTTTTGTTGCTTGTAGTGCCATCGAATACCTCAGCGCATGGCGAAAGTTTCCAATCGATAAATGTAAACGTTTCTGAGAGAAAGGTGACAATTGTGACGATCAGTCATTACGTCATTACGAAACTAATGACGAAACGGGAGATTTTCTTCCGTCTTTACAATATATTAACACTTTTCGCTCTTTCTCATGCTATGTGGCTACCAGACCTCAGTTCATGAAAAACTTCAAGGTCCTCGGTCAACTGCAAGGCACCAACTCTGGCTAATAATTGAATATTCGAAAACCAAAACATTAATTTTACTACTTCTTTCTTGCCGATTGCTTCAACTTAGAAGGCTCTGTTTTGTTGCTTGTAGTGCCATCGAATACGTCAGCGCACGACGTAAGTTTCCAAACGATAAATGTAAAGGTTTCTGAGAGAAGGGTGACAATTGTGACGATCAGTCATTACGTCATTACGAAACAAAAGACGAAAAGGGAGATTTTCTTCCGTTTTTACAATATATTAACACTTTTTGCTCTTTCTCATGCTATGTGGCTACCAGACCTCAGTTCATGAAAAACCTCAAGGTCCTCGGTCAACTGCAAGGCACCAACTCTGGCTAATAATTGAATATTCGAAAACCAAAACATTAATTTTACTACTTCTTTCTTGCCGATTGCTTCAACTTAGAAGGCTCTGTTTTGTTGCTTGTAGTGCCATCGAATACCTCAGCGCACGGCGTAAGATTCCAAACGATGAATGTAAACGTTTCTGAGAGAAGGGCGACAATTGTGACGATCAGTCATTACGTCATTACGAAACAAAAGACGAAACGGGAGATTTTCTTCCGTTTTTACAATATATTAACACTTTTCGCTCTTTCTCATGCTGTGTGGCTACCAGACCTCAGTTCATGCAAAACCTCAAGGTCCTCGGTCAACTGCAAGGCACCAACTCCGGCTAATAATTGAATATTCGAAAACCAAAACATTAATTTTACTAGTTCTTTCTTGCCGATTGCTTCAACTTAGAAGGCTCTGTTTTGTTGCTTGTAGTGCCATCGAATACGTCAGCGCACGACGTAAGTTTCCAAACGATAAATGTAAAGGTTTCTGAGAGAAGGGCGACAATTGTGACGATCAGTCCATTACGTCATTACGAAACAAAAGACGAAACGGGAGATTTTCTTCCGTTTTTACAATATATTAACACTTTTCGCTCTTTCTCATGCTATGTGGCTACCAGACCTCAGTTCATGCAAAACCTCAAGGTCCTTGGTCAACTGCAAGGCACAAACTCTGGCTAATAATTGAATATTCGAAAACCAAAACATTAATTTTACTACTTCTTTCTTGCCGATTGCTTCTTCTTAGAAGGGTCTGTTTTGTTGCTTGTAGTGCCATCGAATACCTCAGCGCATGGCGAAAGTTTCCAAACGATAAATGTAAACGTTTCTGAGAGAAGGGCGACAATTGTGACGATCAGTCATTACGTCATTACGAAACAAATGACGAAACGGGAGATTTTCTTCCGTTTTTTACAATATATTAACACTTTTCGCTCTTTCTTATGCTATGTCGTTACCAGACCACAGTTCATGCAAATTCTCAAGGTCCTCGGTCAACTGCAAGGCACCAACTCCGGTTAATAATCGAATATTCGAAAACCAAAACATTAATTTTACTAGTTCTTTCTTGCCGATTTCTTCAACTTAGAAGGATCTATTTTGTTGCTTGTAGTGCCATCGAATACGTCAGATCACGACGTAAGTTTCCAAACGATAAATGTAAAGGTTTCTGAGAGAAGGGTGACAACTGTGACGATCAGTCATTACGTCATTACGAAACAAGAGACGAAAAGGGAGATTTTCTTCCGTTTTTACAATATATTAACACTTTTCGCTCTTTCTCATGCTATGTGGCTACCAGACCTCAGTTCATGAAAAACCTCAAGGTCCTCGGTCAACTACAAGGCACCAACTCTGGCTAATGATTGAATATTCGAAAACCAAAACATTAATTTTACTACTTCTTTCTTGCCGATTGCTTCAACTTAGAAGGCTCTGTTTTGTTGCTTGTAGTGCCATCGAATACCTCAGCGCACGGCGTAAGATTCCAAACGATGAATGTAAACGTTTCTGAGAGAAGGGCGACAATTGTGACGATCAGTCATTACGTCATTACGAAACAAAAGACGAAACGGGAGATTTTCTTCCGTTTTTACAATATATTAACACTTTTCGCTCTTTCTCATGCTGTGTGGCTACCAGACCTCAGTTCATGCAAAACCTCAAGGTCCTCGGTCAACTGCAAGGCACCATTTCCGGCTAATAATTGAATATTCGAAAACCAAAACATTAATTTTACTAGTTCTTTCTTGCCGATTGCTTCAACTTAGAAGGCTCTGTTTTGTTGCTTGTAGTGCCATCGAATACGTCAGCGCACGACGTAAGTTTCCAAACGATAAATGTAAAGGTTTCTGAGAGATGGGCGACAATTGTGACGATCAGTCATTACGTCATTACGAAACAAAAGACGAAACGGGAGATTTTCTTCCGTTTTTACAGTATATTAACACTTTTCGCTCTTTCTCATGCTATGTGGCTACCAGACCTCAGTTCATGCAAAACCTCAAGGTCCTCGGTCAACTGCAAGGCACAAACTCTGGCTAATAATTGAATATTCGAAAACCAAAACATTAATTTTACTACTTCTTTCTTGCCGATTGCTTCAACTTAGAAGGGTCTGTTTTGTTGCTTGTAGTGCCATCGAATACCTCAGCGCATGGCGAAAGTTTCCAATCGATAAATGTAAACGTTTCTGAGAGAAAGGCGACAATTGTGACGATCAGTCATTACGTCATTACGAAACTAATGACGAAACGGGAGATTTTCTTCCGTCTTTACAATATATTAACACTTTTCGCTCTTTCTCATGCTATGTGGCTACCAGACCTCAGTTCATAAAAACTTCAAGGTCCTCGGTCAACTGCAAGGCACCAACTCTGGCTAATAATTGAATATTCGAAAACCAAAACATTAATTTTACTACTTCTTTCTTGCCGATTGCTTCAACTTAGAAGGCTCTGTTTTGTTGCTTGTAGTGCCATCGAATACGTCAGCGCACGACGTAAGTTTCCAAACGATAAATGTAAAGGTTTCTGAGAGAAGGGTGACAATTGTGACGATCAGTCATTACGTCATTACGAAACAAAAGACGAAAAGGGAGATTTTCTTCCGTTTTTACAATATATTAACACTTTTTGCTCTTTCTCATGCTATGTGGCTACCAGACCTCAGTTCATGCAAAACCTCAAGGTCCTCGGTCTTCTGCAAGGCACCAACTCCGGCTAATAATTGAATATTCGAAAACCAAAACATTAATTTTACTACTTCTTTTTTGCCGATTGCTTCAACTTACAAGGCTCTGTTTTGTTGTTTGTAGTGCCATCGAATACGTCAGCACACGACGTAAGTTTCCAAACGATAAATGTAAACGTTTCTGAGAGTCGGGCGACAATTGTGACGATCAGTCATTACGTCATTACGAAACAAAAGACGAAACGGGAGATTTTCTTCCGTTTTTACTATATAATAATACTTTTCGCTCTTTCTCATGCTATGTGGCTACCAGACCTCAGTTCATGCAAAACCTCAAGGTCCTCGGTCAACTGCAAGGCACCAACTCCGGCTAATAATTGAATATTTGAAAACCAAAACATTAATTTTACTACTTCTTTCTTGCCGATTGCTTCAACTTAGAAGGCTCTGTTTTTTGCTTGTAGTGCCATCAAATACGTCAGCGCACGGTGTAAGTTTCCAAACGATACATGTAAACGTTTCTGAGAGAAGGGCGACAATTGTGACGATCAGTCATTACGTCATTACGAAACAAAAGACGAAACGGGAGATTTTCTTCCGTTTTTACAATATATTAACACTTTTCGCTCTTTCTCATGCTATGTGGCTACCAGACCTCAGTTCATGAAAAACCTCAAGGTCCTCGGTCAACTGCAAGGCACCAACTCTGGCTAATAATTGAATATTCGAAAACCAAAACATTAATTTTACTACTTCTTTCTTGCCGATTGCTTCAACTTAGAAGGCTCTGTTTTGTTGCTTGTAGTGCCATCGAATACCTCAGCGCACGGCGTAAGTTTCCAAACGATGAATGTAAACGTTTCTGAGAGAAGGGCGACAATTGTGACGATCAGTCATTACGTCATTACGAAACAAAAGACGAAACGGGAGATTTTCTTCCGTTTTTACAATATATTAACACTTTTCGCTCTTTCTCATGCTGTGTGGCTACCAGACCTCAGTTCATGCAAAACCTCAAGGTCCTCGGTCAACTGCAAGGCACCAACTCCGGCTAATAATTGAATATTGGAAAACCAAAACATTAATTTTACTAGTTCTTTCTTGCCGATTGCTTCAACTTAGAAGGCTCTGTTTTGTTGCTTGTAGTGCCATCGAATACGTCAGCGCACGACGTAAGTTTCCAAACGATAAATGTAAAGGTTTCTGAGAGAAGGGCGACAATTGTGACGATCAGTCATTACGTCATTACGAAACAAATGACGAAACGGGAGATTTTCTTCCGTTTTTACAATATATTAACACTTTTCGCTCTTTCTCATGCTATGTGGCTACCAGACGTCAGTTCATGCAAAACCTCAAGGTCCTCGGTCAACTGCAAGGCACAAACTCTGGATAATAATTGAATATTCGAAAACCAAAACATTAATTTTACTACTTCTTTCTTGCCGATTGCTTCAACTTAGAAGGGTCTGTTTTGTTGCTTGTAGTGCCATCGAATACCTCAGCGCATGGCGAAAGTTTCCAAACGAAAATGTAAACGTTTCTGAGAGAAGGGCGACAATTGTGACGATCAGTCATTACGTCATTACGAAACAAATGACGAAACGGGAGATTTTCTTCCGTTTTTACAATATATTAACACTTTTAGCTCTTTCTTATGCTATGTGGTTACCAGACCACAGTTCATGCAATTTCTCAAGGTCCTCGGTCAACTGCAAGGCACCAACTCCGGCTAATAATTGAATATTCGAAAACCAAAACATTAATTTTACTACTTCTTTTTTGCCGATTGCTTCAACTTACAAGGCTCTGTTTTGTTGCTTGTAGTGCCATCGAATACGTCAGCACACGACGTAAGTTTCCAAACGATAAATGTAAACGTTTCTGAGAGTAGGGCGACAATTGTGACGATCAGTCATTACGTCATTACGTAACAAAAGACGAAACGGGAGATTTTATTCCGTTTTTACAATATATTAACACTTTTCGCTCTTTCTCATGCTATGTGGCTGCCAGACCTCAGTTCATGCAAAACCTCAAGGTCCTCAGTCAACTGCAAGGCACCAAATCCGGCTAATAAATGAATATTCGAAAACCAAAACATTAATTTTACTACTTCTTTCTTGCCGATTTCTTCAACTTAGAAGACTCTGTTTTGTTGCTTGTAGTGCCATCGAATACGTCAGCGCACGACGTAAGTTTCCAAACGATAAATGTAAAGGTTTCTAAGAGAAGGTCGACAATTGCGACGATCAGTCATTACGTCATTACGAAACAAAAGCCGAAAGGGTAGATTTTCTTCCGTTTTTACAATATATTAACACTTTTCGCTCTTTCTCATGCTATGTGGCTACCAGCCCTCAGTTCATGCAAAACCTCAAGGTCCTCGGTCAACTGCAAGGCACCAACTCCGGCTAATAATTGAATATTCGAAAACCAAAACATTATTTTTGCTACTTCTTTCTTTCCGATTGCTTCAATTTAGAAGGCTCTGTTTTGTTGCTTGTAGTGCCATCGAATACCTCAGCGCACGGCGTAAGATTCCAAACGATAAATGTAAAGGTTTCTGAGAGAAGGGCGACAATTGTGACGATCAGTCATTACGTCATTACGAAACAAAAGACGGAACGGGAGAGTTTCTTCCGTTTTTACAATATATTAACACCTTTCGCTCTTTCTCATGCTATGTGGCTACCAGACCTCAGTTCATGCAAAACCTCAAGGTCCTCGGTCAACTGCAAGGCACCAACTCCGGCTAATAATTGAATATTCGAAAACCAAAACATTAATTTTACTAGTTCTTTCTTGCCGATTTCTTCAACTTAGAAGGCTCTGTTTTGTTGCTTGTAGTGCCATCAAATACGTCAGCGCACGACGTAAGTTTCCAAACGATAAATGTAAACGTTTTTGAGAGAAGGGCGACAATTTTGACGATCAGTCATTACGTCATTACGAAACAAAAGACGAAACGGGAGATTTTCTTCCGTTTTTACAATATATTAACACTTTTCGCTCTTTCTCATGCTATGTGGCTGCCAGACCTCAGTTCATGCAAAACCTCAAGGTCCTCAGTCAACTGCAAGGCACCAACTCCGGCTAATAAATGAATATTCGAAGACCAAAACATTAATTTTACTACTTCTTTCTTGCCGATTTCTTCAACTTAGAAGGCTCTGTTTTGTTGCTTGTAGTGCCATCGAATACGTCAGCGCACGACGTAAGTTTCCAAACGATAAATGTAAAGGTTTCTAAGAGAAGGGCGACAATTGCGACGATCAGTCATTACCTCATTACGAATCAAAAGCCGAAAGGGTAGATTTTTTTCCGTTTTTACAATATATTAACACTTTTCGCTCTTTCTCATGCTATGTGGCTACCAGACCTCAGTTCATGCAAAACCTCAAGGTCCTCGGTCAACTGCAAGGCACCAACTCCGGCTAATAATTGAATATTCGAAAACCAAAACATTAATTTTACTAGTTCTTTCTTGCCGATTTCTTCAACTTAGAAGGCTCTGTTTTGTTGCTTGTAGTGCCATCGAATACGTCAGCGCACGACGTAAGTTTCCAAACGATAAATGTAAACGTTTTTGAGAGAAGGGCGACAATTTTGACGATCAGTCATTACGTCATTACGAAACAAAAGACGAAACGGGAGATTTTCTTCCGTTTTTACAATATATTAACACTTTTCGCTCTTTCTTCTGCTATTTGGCTACCAGACCTCAGTTCATGCAAAACCTCAAGGTCCTCAGTCATCTGCAAGGCACCAACTCCGGCTAATAATTGAATATTCGAAAACCAAAACATTAATTTTACCACTTCTTTCAGGCCGATTGCTACAACTTAGAAGGCTCTGTTTTGTTGCTTGTAGTGCCATCGAATACCTCAGCGCACGGCGTAAGTTTCCAAACGATGAATGTAAACATTTCTGAGAGAAGGGCGACAATTGTGACGATCAGTCATTATCTCATTACGAAACAAAAGACGAAACGGGAGATTTTCTTCCGTTTTTACAATATATTAACACTTTTCGCTCTTTCTCATGCTGTGTGGCTACCAGACCTCAGTTCATGCAAAACCTCAAGGTCATCGGTCAACTGCAAGGCACCAACTCCGGCTAATAATTGAATATTCGAAAACCAAAACATTAATTTTACTAGTTCTTTCTTGCCGATTGCTTCAACTTAGAAGGCTCTGTTTTGTTGCTTGTAGTGCCATCGAACGCGTCAGCGCACGACGTAAGTTTCCAAACGATAAATGTAAAGGTTTCTGAGAGAAGGGCGACAATTGTGACGATCAGTCATTACGTCATTACGAAACAAAAGACGAAACGGGAGATTTTCTTCCGTTTTTACAATATATTAACACTTTTCGCTCTTTCTCATGCTATGTGGCTACCAGACCTCAGTTCATGCAAAACCTCAAGGTCCTCGGTCAACTGCAAGGCACCAACTCCGGCTAATAATTGAATATTTGAAATCCAAAACATTAATTTTACTACTTCTTTCTTGCCGATTGCTTCAACTTAGAATGCTCTGTTTTGTTGCTAGTAGTGCCATCGAATACGTCAGCACACGACGTAAGTTTCCAAACGATAAATGTAAACGTTTCTGAGAGTAGGGCGACAATTGTGACGATCAGTCATTACGTCATTACGAAACAAAAGACGAAACGGGAGATTTTATTCCCTTTTTTACAATATATTAACAATTTTCGCTCTTTCTCATGCTATGTGGCTGCCAGACCTCAGTTCATGCAAAACCTCAAGGTCCTCAGTCAACTGCTAGGCACCAACTCCGACTAATAAATGAATATTCGAAAACCAAAACATTAATTTTACTACTTCTTTCTTGCCGATTTCTTCAACTTAGAAAGCTCTGTTTTGTTGCTTGTAGTGCCATCGAATACGTCAGCGCACGACGTAAGTTTCCAAACGATAAATGTAAAGGTTTCTGTGAGAAAGGCGACAATTGTGACGATCAGTCATTATGTCATTACGAAACAAAAGACGAAACGGTAGATTTTCTTCCGTTCATACAATTTATTAACACTTTTTGCTCTTTCTCATGCTATGTGGCTTCCAGACCTCAGTTCATGCAAAAACTCATGGTCCTCGGTAAACTGCAAGGCACCAACTCCGGCTAATAATTGAATATTTGAAAACCAAAACATTAATTTTACTACTTCTTTCTTGCCGATTGCTTTAACATAGAAGGCTCTGTTTTGTTGCTTGTAGTGCCATCAAATACGTCAGCGCACGGTGTGAGTTTCCAAACGATACATGTAAACGTTTCTGAGAGAAGGGCGACATTTGTGACGATCAGTCATTACGTCATTACGAAACAAAAGACGAAACGGGAGATTTTCTTCCGTTTTTACAATATATTAACACTTTTCGCTCTTTCTCATGCTATGTGGCTACCAGACCTCAGTTCATGAAAAACCTCAAGGTCCTCGGTCAACTGCAAGGCACCAACTCTGGCTAATAATTGAATATTCGAAAACCAAAACATTAATTTTACTACTTCTTTCTTGCCGATTGCTTCAACTTAGAAGGCTCTGTTATGTTGCTTGTAGTGCCATCGAATACCTCAGCGCACGGCGTAAGTTTCCAAACGATGAATGTAAACGTTTCTGAGAGAAGGGCGACAATTGTGACGATCAGTCATTATGTCATTACGAAACAAAAGACGAAACGGGAGATTTTCTTCCGTTTTTACAATATATTAACACTTTTCGCTCTTTCTCATGCTGTGTGGCTACCAGACCTCAGTTCATGCAAAACCTCAAGGTCATCGGTCAACTGCAAGGCACCAACTCCGGCTAATAATTGAATATTCGAAAACCAAAACATTAATTTTACTAGTTCTTTCTTGCCGATTGCTTCAACTTAGAAGGCTCTGTTTTGTTGCTTGTAGTGCCATCGAATACGTCAGCGCACGACGTAAGTTTCCAAACGATAAATGTAAAGGTTTCTGAGAGAAGGGCGACAATTGTGACGATCAGTCATTACGTCATTACGAAACAAAAGACGAAACGGGAGATTTTCTTCCGTTTTTACAATATATTAACACTTTTCGCTCTTTCTCATGCTATGTGGCTACCAGACCTCAGTTCATGCAAAACCTCAAGGTCCTCGGTCAACTGCAAGGCACCAACTCCGGCTAATAATTGAATATTTGAAAACCAAAACATTAATTTTACTACTTCTTTCTTGCCGATTGCTTCAACTTAGAAGGCTCTGTTTTGTTGCTAGTAGTGCCATCGAATACGTCAGCACACGACGTAAGTTTCCAAACGATAAATGTAAACGTTTCTGAGAGTAGGGCGACAATTGTGACGATCAGTCATTACGTCATTACGAAACAAAAGACGAAACGGGAGATTTTATTCCGTTTTTACAATATATTAACACTTTCCGTTCTTTCTCATGCTATGTGGCTGCCAGACCTCAGTTCATGCAAAACCTCAAGGTCCTCAGTCAACTGCTAGGCACCAACTCCGGCTAATAAATGAATATTTGAAAACCAAAACATTAATTTTACTACTTCTTTCTTGCCGATTTCTTCAACTTAGAAGGCTCTGTTTTGTTGCTTGTAGTGCCATCGAATACGTCAGCGCACGACGTAAGTTTCCAAACGATAAATGTAAACGTTTCTGAGAGAAGGGCGACAATTGCGACGATCAGTCATTACCTCATTACGAATAAAAAGCCGAAAGGGTAGATTTTCTTCCGTTTTTTCTATATATTAACACTTTTCGCTCTTTCTCATGCTATGTGGCTACCAGACCTCAGTTCATGCAAAACCTCAAGGTCCTCGGTCAACTGCAAGGCACCAACTTCGGCTAATAATTGAATATTCGAAAACCAAAACATTATTTTTGCTACTTCTTTCTTTCCGATTGCTTCAATTTAGAAGGCTCTGTTTTGTTGCTTGTAGTGCCATCGAATACCTCAGCGCACGGCGTAAGTTTCCAAACGATAAATGTAAAGGTTTCTGAGAGAAGGGAGAGAATTGTGACGATCAGTCATTACGTCATTACGAAATAAAAGACGGAACGGGAGATTTTCTTCCGTTTTTACAATGTATTAACACTTTTCGCTCTTTCTCATGCTATGTGGCTACCAGACCTCAGTTCATGCAAAACCTCAAGGTCCTCGGTCAACTGCAAGGCACCAACTCCGGCTAATAATTGAATATTCGAAAACCAAAACATTAATTTTTCTAGTTCTTTCTTGCCGATTTCTTCAACTTAGAAGGCTCTGTTTTGTTGCTTGTAGTGCCATCGAATACGTCAGCGCACGACGTAAGTTTCCAAACGATAAATGTAAACGTTTTTGAGAGAAGGGCGACAATTGTGACGATCAGTCATTACGTCATTACGAAACAAAAGACGAAACGGGAGATTTTCATCCGTTTTTACAATATATTAACACTTTTCGCTCTTTCTCGTGCTATTTGGCTACCAGACCTCAGTTCATGCAAAACCTCAAGGTCCTCAGTCAACTGCAAGGCACCAACTCCGGCTAATAATTGAATATTTGAAAACCAAAACATTAATTTTACTACTTCTTTCAGGCCGATTGCTACAACTTAGAAGGCTCCGTTTTGTTGCTTGTAGTGCCATCGAATACGTCAGCACACGGCGTAAGTTTCCAAACGATAAATGTAAAGGTTTCTGAGAGAAAGGCGACAATTGTGACGATCAGTCATTACGTCATTACGAAACAAAAGACGAAACGGGAGATTTTCTGCCGTTTTTACAATATATTAACACTTTTCGCTCTTTCTCATGCTATGTGGCTACCAGACCTCAGTTCATGCAAAACCTCAAGGTCCTCGGTCAACTGCAAGGCACCAGCTCCGGCTAATAATTGAATATTCGAAAACCAAAACATTAATTTTACTACTTCTTTCTTGCCGCTTGCTTCAACTTAGAAGGCTCTGTTTTGTTGCTTGTAGTGCCATCGAATACGTCAGCGCACGACGCAAGTTTCCAAACGATAAATGTAAACGTTTCTGAGAGAAGGGCGACAATTGTGACGATCAGTTATTACGTCATTACGAAACAAAAGACGAAACTGGAGATTTTCTTCCGTTTTTACCATATAATAATACTTTTCGCTCTTTCTCATGCTATGTGGCTACCAGACCTCAGTTCATGCAAAACCTCAAGGTCCTCGGTCAACTGCAAGGCACCAACTCCGGCTATTAATTGAATATTTGAAAACCAAAACATTAATTTTACTACTTCTTTCTTGCCGATTGCTTCAACTTAGAAGGCTATGTTTTGTTGCTTGTAGTGCCATCAAATACGTCAGCACACGACGTAAGTTTCCAAACGATAAATGTAAACGTTTCTGAGAGTAGGGCGACAATTGTGACGATCAGTCATTACGTCATTACGAAACAAAAGACGAAACGGGAGATTTTATTCCGTTTTTACAATATATTAACACTTTCCGCTCTTTCTCATGCTATGTGGCTGCCAGACCTAAGTTCATGCAAAACCTCAAGGTCCTCAGTCAACTGCTAGGCACCAACTCCGGCTAATAAATGAATATATGAAAAACCAAAACATTAATTTTACTACTTCTTTCTTGCCGATTTCTTCAACTTAGAAGGCTCTGTTTTGTTGCTTGTAGTGCCATCGAATACGTCAGCGCACGACGTAAGTTTCCAAACGATAAATGTAAAGGTTTGTAAGAGAAGGGCGACAATTGCGACGATCAGTCATTACCTCATTACGAATCAAAAGCCGAAAGGGTAGATTTTCTTCCGTTTTTACAATATATTAACACTTTTCGCTCTTTCTCATGCTATGTGGCTACCAGACCTCAGTTCATGCAAAACCTCAAGGTCCTCGGTCAACTGCAAGGCACCAACTCCGGCTAATAATTGAATATTCGAAAACCAAAACATTATTTTTGCTACTTCTTTCTTTCCGATTCCTTCAATTTAGAAGGCTCTGTTTTGTTGCTTGTAGTGCCATCGAATACCTCAGCGCACGGCGTAAGTTTCCAAACGATAAATGTAATGGTTTCTGAGAGAAGGGCGAGAATTGTGACTATCAGTCATTACGTCATTACGAAAAAAAGACGGAACGGGAGATTTTCTTCCGTTTTTACAATATATTAACACTTTTCGCTCTTTCTCATGCTATGTGGCTACCAGACCTCAGTTCATGCAAAACCTCAAGGTCCTCGGTCAACTGCAAGGCACCAACTCCGGCTAATAATTGAATATTCGAAAACCAAAACATTAATTTTACTAGTCCTTTCTTGCCGATTTCTTCAACTTAGAAGGCTCTGTTTTGTTGCTTGCAGTGCCATCGAATACGTCAGCGCACGACGTAAGTTTCCAAACGATAAATGTAAACGTTTTTGAGAGAAGGGCGACAATTGTGACGATCAGTCATTACGTCATTACGAAACAAAAGACGAAACGGGAGATTTTCATCCGTTTTTACAATATATTAACACTTTTCGCTCTTTCTCGTGCTATTTGGCTACCAGACCTCAGTTCATGCAAAACCTCAAGGTCCTCAGTCAACTGCAAGGCACCAACTCCGGCTAATAATTGAATATTTGAAAACCAAATCATTAATTTTACTCCTTCTTTCAGGCCGATTGCTACAACTTAGAAGGCTCCGATTTGTTGCTTGTAGTGCCATCGAATACGTCAGCACACGGCGTAAGTTTCCAAACGATAAATGTAAAGGTTTCTGAGAGAATGGCGACAATTGTGACGATCAGTCATTACGTCATTACGAAACAAAAGACGAAATGGTAGATTTTCTTCCGTTCATACAATATATTAACACTTTTCGCTCTTTCTCATGCTATGTGGCTACCAGATCTCAGTTCATGCAAAACCTCAAGGTCCTCGGTCAACTGCAAGGCACCAACTCCGGCTAATAATTGAATATTTCAAAACCGAAACATTAATTTTACTGCTTCTTTCTTGCCGATTGCTTCAACTTAGAAGGCTCTGTTTTGTTGCTTGTAGTGCCATCGAATACGTCAGCGCACGGCGTAAGTTTCCAAACAATAAATGTAAACGTTTCTGAGAGATAGGCGACAATTGTGACGATCAGTCATTACGTCATTACGAAACAAAACACGAAACGGGAGATTTTCTGCCGTTTTTACAATATATTAACACTTTTCGCTCTTTCTCATGCTATGTGGCTACCAGACCTCAGTTCATGCAAAACCTCAAGGTCCTCGGTCAACTGCAAGGCACCAGCTCCGGCTAATAATTGAATATTCGAAAACCAAAACATTAATTTTACTACTTCTTTCTTGCCGATTGCTTCAACTTAGAAGGCTCTGTTTTGTTGCTTGTAGTGCCATCGAATACGTCAGCGCACGACGTAAGTTTCCAAACGATAAATGTAAACGTTTCTGAGAGAAGGGCGACAATTGTGACGATAAGTTATTACGTCATTACGAAACAAAAGACGAAACGGGAGATTCTCTTCCGTTTTTACTATATAATAATACTTTTCGCTCTTTCTCATGCTATGTGGCTACCAGACCTCAGTTCATGCAAAACCTCAAGGTCCTCGGTCAACTGCAAGGCACCAACTCCGGCTAATAATTGAATATTTGAAAACCAAAACATTAATTTTACTACTTCTTTCTTGCCGATTGCTTCAACTTAGAAGGCTCTGTTTTGTTGCTTGTAGTGCCATCAAATACGTCAGCGCACGGTGTAAGTTTCCAAACGATACATGTAAACGTTTCTGAGAGAAGGGCGACAATTGTGACGATCAGTCATTACGTCATTACGAAACAAAAGACGAAACGGGAGATTTTCTTCCGTTTTTACAATATATTAACACTTTTCGCTCTTTCTCATGCTATGTGGCTACCAGACCTCAGTTCATGAAAAACCTCAAGGTCCTCGGTCAACTGCAAGGCACCAACTCTGGCTAATAATTGAATATTCGAAAACCAAAACCTTAATTTTACTACTTGTTTCTTGCCGATTGCTTCAACTTAGAAGGGTCTGTTTTGTTGCTTGTAGTGCCATCGAATACCTCAGCGCATGGCGAAAGATTCCAAATGATAAATGTAAACGTTTCTGAGAGAAGGGCGACAATTGTGACGATCAGTCATTACGTCATTACGAAACAAATGACGAAACGGGAGATTTTCTTCCGTTTTTACAATATATTAACACCTTTCGCTCTTTCTTATGCTATGTGGTTACCAGACCACAGTTCATGCAAATCCTCAAGGTCCTCGGTCAACTGCAAGGCACCAACTTCGGCTAATAATTGAATATTCGAAAACCAAAACATTAATTTTACTAGTTCTTTCTTGCCGATTTCTTCAACTTAGAAGGCTCTATTTTGTTGCTTGTAGTGCCATCGAATACGTCAGCGCACGAC
Organism: Schistocerca piceifrons; assembly: GCF_021461385.2. Taxonomy (NCBI): domain Eukaryota; kingdom Metazoa; phylum Arthropoda; class Insecta; order Orthoptera; family Acrididae; genus Schistocerca; species Schistocerca piceifrons. The sequence goes on along the minus strand of NC_060146.1, from coordinate 194,630,209 downwards.
GTAAGTTTCCAAACGATAAATGTAAAGGTTTCTGAGAGAAGGGTGACAATTGTGACGATCAGTCATTACGTCATTACGAAACAAAAGACGAAAAGGGAGATTTTCTTCCGTTTTTACAATATATTAACACTTTTCGCTCTTTCTCATGCTATGTGGCTACCAGACCTCAGTTCATGCAAAACCTCAAGGTCCTCAGTCAACTGCAAGGCACCAACTCCGGCTAATAATTGAATATTCGAAAACCAAAACATTAATTTTACTACTTCTTTTTTGCCGATTGCTTCAACTTACAAGGATCTATTTTGTTGCTTGTAGTGCCATCGAATACGTCAGCACACGACGTAAGTTTCCAAACGATAAATGTAAACGTTTCTGAGAGTAGGGCGACAATTGTGACGATCAGTCATTACGTCATTACGAAACAAAAGACGAAACGGGAGATTTTATTCCGTTTTTACAATATATTAACACTTTTCGCTCTTTCTCATGCTATGTGGCTGCCAGACCTCAGTTCATGCAAAACCTCAAGGTCCTCAGTCAACTGCAAGGCACCAACTCCGGCTAATAAATGAATAATCGAAAACCAAAACATTAATTTTACTACTTATTTCTTGCCGATTTCTTCAACTTAGAAGGCTCTGTTTTGTTGCTTGTAGTGCCATCGAATACGTCAGCGCACGACGTAAGTTTCCAAGCGATAAATGTAAAGGTTTCTAAGAGAAGGGCGACAATTGCGACGATCAGTCATTACGTCATTACGAAACAAAAGCCGAAAGGGTAGATTTTCTTCCGTTTTTACAATATATTAAAACTTTTCGCTCTTTCTCATGCTATGTGGCTACCAGACCTCAGTTCATGCAAAACCTCAAGGTCCTCGGTCAAATGCAAGGCACCAACTCCGGCTAATAATTGAATATTCGAAAACCAAAACATTATCTTTGCTACTTCTTTCTTTCCGATTGCTTCAATTTAGAAGGCTCTGTTTTGTTGCTTGTTGTGCCATCGAATACCTCAGCGCACGGCGTAAGTTTCCAAACGATAAATGTAAACGTTTCTGAGAGAAGGGCGACAATTGTGACGATCAGTCATTACGTCATTACGAAACAAAAGACGGAACGGGAGATTTACTTCCGTTTTTACAATATATTAACACTTTTCGCTCTTTCTCATGCTATGTGGCTACCAGACCTCAGTTCATGCAAAACCTCAAGGTCCTCGGTCAACTGCAAGGCACCAACTCCGGCTAATAATTGAATATTCGAAAACCAAAACATTAATTTTACTACTTCTTTCTTGCCGATTGCTTTAACTTAGAAGGCTCTGTTTTGTTGCTTGTAGTGCCATCAAATACGTCAGCGCACGGTGTAAGTTTCCAAACGATACATGTAAACGTTTCTGAGGGAAGGGCGACAATTGTGACGATCAGTCATTACGTCATTACGAAACAAAAGACGAAACGGGAGATTTTCTTCCGTTTTTACAATATATTAACACTTTTCGCTCTTTCTCATGCTATGTGGCTACCAGACCTCAGTTCATGAAAAACCTCTAGGTCCTCGGTCAACTGCAAGGCACCAACTCTGGCTAATAATTGAATATTCGAAAACCAAAACATTAATTTTACTACTTCTTTCTTGCCGATTGCTTCAACTTAGAAGGCTCTGTTTTGTTGATTGTAGTGCCATCGAATACCTCAGCGCACGGCGTAAGTTTCCAAACGATGAATGTAAACGTTTCTGAGAGAAGGGCGACAATTGTGACGATCAGTCATTACGTCATTACGAAACAAAAGACGAAACGGGAGATTTTCTTCCGTTTTTACAATATATTAACACTTTTCGCTCTTTCTCATGCTGTGTGGCTACCAGACCTCAGTTCATGCAAAACCTCAAGGTCCTCGGTCAACTGCAAGGCACCAACTCCGGCTAATAATTGAATATTCGAAAACCAAAACATTAATTTTACTAGTTCTTTCTTGCCGATTGCTTCAACTTAGAAGGCTCTGTTTTGTTGCTTGTAGTGCCATCGAATACGTCAGCTCACGACATAAGTTTCCAAACGATAAATGTAAAGGTTTCTGAGAGTAGGGCGACAATTGTGACGATCAGTCATTACGTCATTACGAAACAAAAGACGAAACGGGAGATTTTCTTCCGTTTTTACAATATATTAACACTTTTCGCTCTTTCTCATGCTATGTGGCTACCAGAATTCAGTTCATGCAAAACCTCAAGGTCCTCGGTCAACTGCAAGGCACAAACTCCGGCTAATAATTGAATATTCGAAAACCAAAACATTAATTTTACTACTTCTTTCTTGCCGATTGCTTCAACTTAGAAGGCTCTGTTTTGTTGCTTGTAGTACCATCGAATACGTCAGCGCACGACGTAAGTTTCCAAACGATAAATGTAAACGTTCCTGAGAGAAGGGCGACAATTGTGACGATCAGTTATTACGTCATTACGAAACAAAAGACGAAACGGGAGATTTTCTTCCGTTTTTACTATATAATAATACTTTTCGCTCTTTCTCATGCTATGTGGCTACCAGACCTTAGTTCATGCAAAACCTCAAGGTCCTCGGTCAACTGCAAGGCACCAACTCCGGCTAATAATTGAATATTTGAAAACCAAAACATTAATTTTACTACTTCTTTCTTGCCGATTGCTTCAACTTAGAAGGCTCTGTTTTGTTGCTTGTAGTGCCATCGAATACGTCAGCGCACGGCGTAAGTTTCCAAACGATAAATGTAAACGTTTCTGAGAGAAGGGCGACAATTGTGACGATCAGTCATTACGTCATTACGAAACAAAAGACGAAACGGGAGATTTTTTCCGTTTTTACAATATATTAACACTTTTCGCTCTTTCTCATGCTATGTGGCTACCAGACCTCAGTTCATGCAAAACCTCAAGGTCCTCGGTCAACTGCAAGGCACCAACTCCGGCTAATAATTGAATATTCGAAAACCAAAACATTATTTTTGCTACTTCTTCCTTTCCGATTGCTTCAATTTAGAAGGCTCTGTTTTGTTGCTTGTAGTGCCATCGAATACCTCAGCGCACGGCGTAAGTTTCCAAACGATAAATGTAAAGGTTTCTGAGAGAAGGGCGACAATTGTGACGATCAGTCATTACGTCATTACGAAACAAAAGACGGAACGGGAGATTTTCTTCCGTTTTTACAATATATTAACACTTTTCGCTCTTTCTCATGCTATGTGGCTACCAGACCTCAGTTCATGCAAAACCTCAAGGTCCTCGGTCAACTGCAAGGCACCAACTCCGGCTAATAATTGAATATTCGAAAACCAAAACATTAATTTTACTAGTTCTTTCTTGCCGATTTCTTCAACTTAGAAGGCTCTGTTTTGTTGCTTGTAGTGCCATCGAATACGTCAGCGCACGACGTAAGTTTCCAAACGATAAATGTAAACGTTTTTGAGAGAAGGGCGACAATTGTGACGATCAGTCATTACGTCATTACGAAACAAAAGACGAAACGGGAGATTTTCTTCCGTTTTTACAATATATTAACACTTTTCGCTCTTTCTCGTGCTATTTGGCTACCAGACCTCAGTTCATGCAAAACCTCAAGGTCCTCAGTCAACTGCAAGGCACCAACTCCGGCTAATAATTGAATAATCGAAAACCAAAACATTAATTTTACTACTTCTTTCAGGCCGATTGCTACAACTTATAAGGCTCTGTTTTGTTGCTTGTAGTGCCATCGAATACGTCAGCTCACGACATAAGTTTCCAAACGATAAATGTAAAGGTTTCTGAGAGTAGGGCGACAATTGTGACGATCAGTCATTACGTCATTACGAAACAAAAGACGAAACGGGAGATTTTCTTCCGTTTTTACAATATATTAACACTTTTCGCTCTTTCTCATGCTATGTGGCTACCAGACTTCAGTTCATGCAAAACCTCAAGGTCCTCGGTCAACTGCAAGGCACAAACTCCGGCTAATAATTGAATATTCGAAAACCAAAACATTAATTTTACTACTTCTTTCTTGCCGATTGCTTCAACTTAGAAGGCTCTGTTTTGTTGCTTGTAGTACCATCGAATACGTCAGCGCACGACGTAAGTTTCCAAACGATAAATGTAAACGTTTCTGAGAGAAGGGCGACAATTGTGACGATCAGTTATTACGTCATTACGAAACAAAAGACGAAACGGGAGATTTTCTTCCGTTTTTACTATATAATAATACTTTTCGCTCTTTCTCATGCTATGTGGCTACCAGACCTTAGTTCATGCAAAACCTCAAGGTCCTCGGTCAACTGCAAGGCACCAACTCCGGCTAATAATTGAATATTTGAAAACCAAAACATTAATTTTACTACTTCTTTCTTGCCGATTGCTTCAACTTAGAAGGCTCTGTTTTGTTGCTTGTAGTGCCATCGAATACGTCAGCGCACGGCGTAAGTTTCCAAACGATAAATGTAAACGTTTCTGAGAGAAGGGCGACAATTGTGACGATCAGTCATTACGTCATTACGAAACAAAAGACGAAACGGGAGATTTTTTCCGTTTTTACAATATATTAACACTTTTCGCTCTTTCTCATGCTATGTGGCTACCAGACCTCAGTTCATGCAAAACCTCAAGGTCCTCGGTCAACTGCAAGGCACCAACTCCGGCTAATAATTGAATATTCGAAAACCAAAACATTAATTTTACTAGTTCTTTCTTGCCGATTTCTTCAACTTAGAAGGCTCTGTTTTGTTGCTTGTAGTGCCATCGAATACGTCAGCGCACGACGTAAGTTTCCAAACGATAAATGTAAACGTTTTTGAGAGAAGGGCGACAATTGTGACGATCAGTCATTACGTCATTACGAAACAAAAGACGAAACTGGAGATTTTCTTCCGTTTTTACAATATATTAACACTTTTCGCTCTTTCTCGTGCTATTTGGCTACCAGACCTCAGTTCATGCAAAACCTCAAGGTCCTCAGTCAACTGCAAGGCACCAACTCCGGCTAATAATTGAATAATCGAAAACCAAAACATTAATTTTACTACTTCTTTCAGGCCGATTGCTACAACTTATAAGGCTCTGTTTTGTTGCTTGTAGTGCCATCGAATCCGTCAGCACACGGCGTAAGTTTCCAAACGATAAATGTAAAGGTTTCTAAGAGAAGGGCGACAATTGCGACGATCAGTCATTACGTCATTACGAAACAAAAGCCGAAAGGGTAGATTTTCTTCCGTTTTTACAATATATTAACACTTTTCGCTCTTTCTCATGCTATGTGGCTATTAGACCTCAGTTCATGCAAAACCTCAAGGTCCTCGGTCAACTGCAAGGCACCAACTCCGGCTAATAATTGATTATTCGAAAACCAAAACATTAATTTTACTACTTCTTTTTTGCCGATTGCTTCAACTTAGAAGGCTCTATTTTGTTGCTTGTAGTGCCATCGAATACGTCAGCACACGACGTAAGTTCCAAACGATAAATGTAAACGTTTCTGAGAGTAGGGCGACAATTGTGACGATCAGTCATTACGTCATTACGAAACAAAAGACGAAACGGGAGATTTTATTCCGTTTTTACAATATATTAACACTTTTCGCTCTTTCTCATGCTATGTGGCTGCCTGACCTCAGTTCATGCAAAACCTCAAGGTCCTCAGTCAACTGCAAGGCACCAACTACGGCTAATAAATGAATATTCGAAAACCAAAACATTAATTTTACTACTTCTCTCTTGCCGATTCCTTCAACTTAGAAGGCTCTGTTTTGTTGCTTGTAGTGCCATCGAATACGTCAGCGCACGACGTAAGTTTCCAAACGATAAATGTACAGGTTTCTAAGAGAAGGGCGACAATTGCGACGATCAGTCATTACGTCATTACGAAACAAAAGACGAAAGGGTAGATTTTCTTCCGTTTTTACAATATATTAACACTTTTCGCTCTTTCTCATGCTATGTGGCTACCAGACCTCAGTTCATGCAAAACCTCAAGGTCCTCGGTCAACTGCAAGGCACCAACTCCGGCTAATAATTGAATATTCGAAAACCAAAACATTATTTTTGCTACTCCTTTCTTTCCGATTGCTTCAATTTAGAAGGCTCTGTTTTGTTGCTTGTAGTGCCATCGAATACCTCAGCGCACGGCGTAAGTTTCCAAACGATAAATGTAAAGGTTTCTGAGAGAAGGGCGACAATTGTGACGATCAGTCATTACGTCATTACAAAACAAAAGACGGAATGGGAGATTTTCTTCCGTTTTTACAATATATTAACACTTTTCGCTCTTTCTCATGCTATGTGGCTACCAGACCTCAGTTCATGCAAAACCTCAAGGTCGTCGGTCAACTGCAAGGCACCAACTCCGGCTAATAATTGAATATTTCAAAACCAAACATTAATTTTACTACTTCTTTCTTGCCGATTGCTTCAACTTAGAAGGCTCTGTTTTGTTGCTTGTAGTGCCATCGAATACGTCAGCGCACGACGTAAGTTTCCAAACGATAAATGTAAACGTTTCTGAGAGAAGGGCGACAATTGTGACGATCAGTTATTACGTCATTACAAAACAAAAGACGAAACGGGAGATTTTCTTCCGTTTTTAATATATAATAATACTTTTCGCTCTTTCTCATGCTATGTGGCTACCAGACCTCAGTTCATGCAAAACCTCAAGGTCCTCGGTCAACTGCAAGGCACCAACTCCGGCTAATAATTGAATATTTGAAAACCAAAACATTAATTTTACTACTTCTTTCTTGCCGATTGCTTCAACTTAGAAGGCTCTGTTTTGTTGCTTGTAGTGCCATCAAATACGTCAGCGCACGGTGTAAGTTTCCAAACGATACATGTAAACGTTTCTGAGAGAAGGGCGACAATTGTGACGATCAGTCATTACGTCATTACGAAACAAAAGACGAAACGGGAGATTTTCTTCCGTTTTTACAATATATTAACACTTTTCGCTCTTTCTCATGCTATGTGGCTACCAGACCTCAGTTCATGAAAAACCTCAAGGTCCTCGGTCAACTGCAAGGCACCAACTCTGGCTAATATTTGAATATTCGAAAACCAAAACATTAATTTTACTACTTCTTTCTTGCCGATTGCTTCAACTTAGAAGGGTCTGTTTTGTTGCTTGTAGTGCCATCGAATACCTCAGCGCATGGCGAAAGATTCCAAATGATAAATGTAAACGTTTCTGAGAGAAGGGCGACAATTGTGACGATCAGTCATTACGTCATTACGAAACAAAAGACGAAACGGGAGATTTTCTTCCGTTTTTACAATATATTAACACTTTTCGCTCTTTCTCATGCTATGTGGCTACCAGACTTCAGTTCATGCAAAACCTCAAGGTCCTCGGTCAACTGCAAGGCACAAACTCCGGCTAATAATTGAATATTCGAAAACCAAAACATTAATTTTACTACTTCTTTCTTGCCGATTGCTTCAACTTAGAAGGCTCTGTTTTGTTGCTTGTAGTACCATCGAATACGTCAGCGCACGACGTAAGTTTCCAAACGATAAATGTAAACGTTTCTGAGAGAAGGGCGACAATTGTGACGATCAGTTATTACGTCATTACGAAACAAAAGACGAAACGGGAGATTTTCTTCCGTTTTTACTATATAATAATACTTTTCGCTCTTTCTCATGCTATGTGGCTACCAGACCTTAGTTCATGCAAAACCTCAAGGTCCTCGGTCAACTGCAAGGCACCAACTCCGGCTAATAATTGAATATTTGAAAACCAAAACATTAATTTTACTACTTCTTTCTTGCCGATTGCTTCAACTTAGAAGGCTCTGTTTTGTTGCTTGTAGTGCCATCGAATACGTCAGCGCACGGCGTAAGTTTCCAAACGATAAATGTAAACGTTTCTGAGAGAAGGGGACAATTGTGACGATCAGTCATTACGTCATTACGAAACAAAAGACGAAACGGGAGATTTTTTCCGTTTTTACAATATATTAACACTTTTCGCTCTTTCTCATGCTATGTGGCTACCAGACCTCAGTTCATGCAAAACCTCAAGGTCCTCGGTCAACTGCAAGGCACCAACTCCGGCTAATAATTGAATATTCGAAAACCAAAACATTATTTTTGCTACTTCTTTCTTTCCGATTGCTTCAATTTAGAAGGCTCTGTTTTGTTGCTTGTAGTGCCATCGAATACCTCAGCGCACGGCGTAAGTTTCCAAACGATAAATGTAAAGGTTTCTGAGAGAAGGGCGACAATTGTGACGATCAGTCATTACGTCATTACGAAACAAAAGACGGAACGGGAGATTTTCTTCCGTTTTTACAATATATTAACACTTTTCGCTCTTTCTCATGCTATGTGGCTACCAGACCTCAGTTCATGCAAAACCTCAAGGTCCTCGGTCAACTGCAAGGCACCAACTCCGGCTAATAATTGAATATTCGAAAACCAAAACATTAATTTTACTAGTTCTTTCTTGCCGATTTCTTCAACTTAGAAGGCTCTGTTTTGTTGCTTGTAGTGCCATCGAATACGTCAGCGCACGACGTAAGTTTCCAAACGATAAATGTAAACGTTTTTGAGAGAAGGGCGACAATTGTGACGATCAGTCATTACGTCATTACGAAACAAAAGACGAAACGGGAGATTTTCTTCCGTTTTTACAATATATTAACACTTTTCGCTCTTTCTCGTGCTATTTGGCTACCAGACCTCAGTTCATGCAAAACCTCAAGGTCCTCAGTCAACTTGCAAGGCACCAACTCCGGCTAATAATTGAATAATCGAAAACCAAAACATTAATTTTACTACTTCTTTCAGGCCGATTGCTACAACTTATAAGGCTCTGTTTTGTTGCTTGTAGTGCCATCGAATCCGTCAGCACACGGCGTAAGTTTCCAAACGATAAATGTAAAGGTTTCTAAGAGAAGGGCGACAATTGCGACTATCAGTCATTACGTCATTACGAAACAAAAGCCGAAAGGGTAGATTTTCTTCCGTTTTTACAATATATTAACACTTTTCGCTCTTTCTCATGCTATGTGGCTACCAGACCTCAGTTCATGCAAAACCTCAAGGTCCTCGGTCAACTGCAAGGCACCAACTCCGGCTAATAATTGAATATTTGAAAACCAAAACATTAATTTTACTACTTCTTTCTTGCCGATTGCTTCAACTTAGAAGGCTCTGTTTTGTTGCTTGTAGTGCCATCAAATACGTCAGCGCACGGTGTAAGTTTCCAAACGATACATTTAAACGTTTCTGAGAGAAGGGCGACAATTGTGACGATCAGTCATTACGTCATTACGAAACAAAAGACGAAACGGGAGATTTTCTTCCGTTTTTTACAATATATTAACACTTTTCGCTCTTTCTCATGCTATGTGGCTACCAGACCTCAGTTCATGCAAAACCTCAAGGTCCTCGGTCAACTGCAAGGCACCAACTCTGGCTAATAATTGAATATTCGAAAACCAAAACATTAATTTTACTACTTCTTTCTTGCCGATTGCTTCAACTTCGAAGGGTCTGTTTTGTTGCTTGTAGTGCCATCGAATACCTCAGCGCATGGCGAAAGATTCCAAACGATAAATGTAAACGTTTCTGAGAGAAGGGCGACAATTGTGACGATCAGTCATTTTGTCATTACGAAACAAATGACGAAACGGGAGATTTTCTTCCCTTTTTACAATATATTAACACTTTTCGCTCTTTCTTATGCTATGTGGTTACCAGACCCACAGTTCATGCAAAACCTCAAGGTCCTCGGTCAACTGCAAGGCACCAACTCCGGCTAATAATTGAATATTCGAAAACCAAAACATTAATTTTACTAGTTCTTTCTTGCCGATTGCTTCAACTTAGAAGGCTCTATTTTGTTGCTTGTAGTGCCATCGAATACGTCAGCGCACGACGTAAGTTTCCAAACGATAAATGTAAACGTTTCTGAGAGAAGGGTGACAATTGTGACGATCAGTCATTACGTCATTACGAAACAAAAGACGAAACGGGAGATTTTCTTCCGTTTTTACAATATATTAACACTTTTCGCTCTTTCTCATGCTATGTGGCTATTAGACCTCAGTTCATGCAAAACCTCAAGGTCCTCGGTCAACTGCAAGGCACCAACTCCGGCTAATAATTGATTATTCGAAAACCAAAACATTAATTTTACTACTTCTTTTTTGCCGATTGCTTCAACTTAGAAGGCTCTATTTTGTTGCTTGTAGTGCCATCGAATACGTCAGCACACGACGTAAGTTCCAAACGATAAATGTAAACGTTTCTGAGAGTAGGGCGACAATTGTGACGATCAGTCATTACGTCATTACGAAACAAAAGACGAAACGGGAGATTTTATTCCGTTTTTACAATATATTAACACTTTTCGCTCTTTCTCATGCTATGTGGCTGCCTGACCTCAGTTCATGCAAAACCTCAAGGTCCTCAGTCAACTGCAAGGCACCAACTACAGCTAATAAATGAATATTCGAAAACCAAAACATTAATTTTACTACTTCTCTCTTGCCGATTTCTTCAACTTAGAAGGCTCTGTTTTGTTGCTTGTAGTGCCATCGAATACGTCAGCGCACGACGTAAGTTTCCAAACGATAAATGTACAGGTTCTAAGAGAAGGGCGACAATTGCGACGATCAGTCATTACGTCATTACGAAACAAAAGACGAAAGGGTAGATTTTCTTCCGTTTTTACAATATATTAACACTTTTCGCTCTTTCTCATGCTATGTGGCTACCAGACCTCAGTTCATGCAAAACCTCAAGGTCCTCGGTCAACTGCAAGGCACCAACTCCGGCTAATAATTGAATATTCGAAAACCAAAACATTATTTTTGCTACTCCTTTCTTTCCGATTGCTTCAATTTAGAAGGCTCTGTTTTGTTGCTTGTAGTGCCATCGAATACCTCAGCGCACGGCGTAAGTTTCCAAACGATAAATGTAAAGGTTTCTGAGAGAAGGGCGACAATTGTGACGATCAGTCATTACGTCATTACAAAACAAAAGACGGAATGGGAGATTTTCTTCCGTTTTTACAATATATTAACACTTTTCACTCTTTCTCATGCTATGTGGCTACCAGACCTCAGTTCATGCAAAACCTCAAGGTCGTCGGTCAACTGCAAGGCACCAACTCCGGCTAATAATTGAATATTTCAAAACAAAAACATTAATTTTACTACTTCTTTCTTGCCGATTGCTTCAACTTAGAAGGCTCTGTTTTGTTGCTTGTAGTGCCATCGAATACGTCAGCGCACGACGTAAGTTTCCAAACGATAAATGTAAACGTTTCTGAGAGAAGGGCGACAATTGTGACGATCAGTTATTACGTCATTACGAAACAAAAGACGAAACGGGAGATTTTCTTCCGTTTTTAATATATAATAATACTTTTCGCTCTTTCTCATGCTATGTGGCTACCAGACCTCAGTTCATGCAAAACCTCAAGGTCCTCGGTCAACTGCAAGGCACCAACTCCGGCTAATAATTGAATATTTGAAAACCAAAACATTAATTTTACTTCTTCTTTCTTGCCGATTGCTTCAACTTAGAAGGCTCTGTTTTGTTGCTTGTAGTGCCATCAAATACGTCAGCGCACGGTGTAAGTTTCCAAACGATACATGTAAACGTTTCTGAGAGAAGGGCGACAATTGTGACGATCAGTCATTACGTCATTACGAAACAAAAGACGAAACGGGAGATTTTCTTCCGTTTTTACAATATATTAACACTTTTCGCTCTTTCTCATGCTATGTGGCTACCAGACCTCAGTTCATGAAAAACCTCAAGGTCCTCGGTCAACTGCAAGGCACCAACTCTGGCTAATAATTGAATATTCGAAAACCAAAACATTAATTTTACTACTTCTCTCTTGCCGATTGCTTCAACTTAGAAGGGTCTGTTTTGTTGCTTGTAGTGCCATCGAATACCTCAGCGCATGGCGAAAGATTCCAAATGATAAATGTAAACGTTTCTGAGAGAAGGGCGACAATTGTGACGACCAGTCATTACGTCATTACGAAACAAATGACGAAACGGGAGATTTTCTTCCGTTTTTACAATATATTAACACTTTTCGCTCTTACTTATGCTATGTGGTTACCAGACCACAGTTCATGCAAGACCTCAAGGTCCTCGGTCAACTGCAAGGCACCAACTTCGGCTAATAATTGAATATTCGAAAACCAAAACATTAATTTTACTAGTTCTTTCTTGCCGATTTCTTCAACTTAGAAGGCTCTATTTTGTTGCTTGTAGTGCCATCGAATACGTCAGCGCACGACGTAAGTTTCCAAACGATAAATGTAAAGGTTTCTGAGAGAAGGGTGACAATTGTGACGATCAGTCATTACGTTCATTACGAAACAAAAGACGAAAAGGGAGATTTTCTTCCGTTTTTACAATATATTAACACTTTTCGCTCTTTCTCATGCTATGTGGCTACCAGACCTCAGTTCATGCAAAACCTCAAGGTCCTCGGTCAACTGCAAGGCACCAACTCCGGCTAATAATTGAATATTCGAAAACCAAAACATTAATTTTACTACTTCTTTTTTGCCGATTGCTTCAACTTACAAGGATCTATTTTGTTGCTTGTAGTGCCATCGAATACGTCAGCACACGACGTAAGTTTCCAAACGATAAATGTAAACGTTTCTGAGAGTAGGGCGACAATTGTGCCGATCACTCATTACGTCATTACGAAACAAAAGACGAAACGGGAGATTTTATTCCGTTTTTACAATATATTAACACTTTTCGCTCTTTCTCATGCTATGTGGCTGCCAGACCTCAGTTCATGCAAAACCTCAAGGTCCTCAGTCAACTGCAAGGCACCGACTCCGGCTAATAAATGAATAATCGAAAACCAAAACATTAATTTTACTACTTCTTTTCTTGCCGATTTCTTCAACTTAGAAGGCTCTGTTTTGTTGCTTGTAGTGCCATCGAATACGTCAGCGCACGACGTAAGTTTCCAAGCGATAAATGTAAAGGTTTCTAAGAGAAGGGCGACAATTGCGACGATCAGTCATTACGTCATTACGAAACAAATGCCGAAAGGGTAGATTTTCTTCCGTTTTTACAATATATTAACACTTTTCGCTCTTTCTCATGCTATGTGGCCTACCAGACCTCAGTTCATGCAAAACCTCAAGGTCCTCGGTCAAATGCAAGGCACCAACTCCGGCTAATAATTGAATATTCGAAAACCAAAACATTATTTTTGCTACTTCTTTCTTTCCGATTGCTTCAATTTAGAAGGCTCTGTTTTGTTGCTTGTTGTGCCATCGAATACCTCAGCGCACGGCGTAAGTTTCCAAACGATAAATGTAAACGTTTCTGAGAGAAGGGCGACAATTGTGACGATCACTCATTACGTCATTACGAAACAAAAGACGGAACGGGAGATTTACTTCCGTTTTGACAATATATTAACACTTTTCGCTCTTTCTCATGCTATGTGGCTACCAGACCTCAGTTCATGCAAAACCTCAAGGTCCTCGGTCAACTGCAAGGCACCAACTCCGGCTAATAATTGAATATTCGAAAACCAAAACATTAATTTTACTACTTCTTTCTTGCCGATTGCTTTAACTTAGAAGGCTCTGTTTTGTTGCTTGTAGTGCCATCAAATACGTCAGCGCACGGTGTAAGTTTCCAAACGATACATGTAAACGTTTCTGAGGGAAGGGCGACAATTGTGACGATCAGTCATTACGTCATTACGAAACAAAAGACGAAACGGGAGATTTTCTTCCGTTTTTACAATATATTAACACTTTTCGCTCTTTCTTATGCTATGTGGCTACCAGACCTCAGTTCATGAAAAACCTCTAGGTCCTCGGTCAACTGCAAGGCACCAACTCTGGCTAATAATTGAATATTCGAAAACCAAAACATTAATTTTACTACTTCTTTCTTTGCCGATTGCTTCAACTTAGAAGGCTCTGTTTTGTTGCTTGTAGTGCCATCGAATACCTCAGCGCACGGCGTAAGTTTCCAAACGATGAATGTAAACGTTTCTGAGAGAAGGGCGACAATTGTGACGATCAGTCATTACGTCATTACGAAACAAAAGACGAAACGGGAGATTTTCTTCCGTTTTTACAATATATTAACACTTTTCGCTCTTTCTCATGCTGTGTGGCTACCAGACCTCAGTTCATGCAAAACCTCAAGGTCCTCGGTCAACTGCAAGGCACCAACTCCGGCTAATAATTGAATATTCGAAAACCAAAACATTAATTTTACTAGTTCTTTCTTGCCGATTGCTTCAACTTAGAAGGCTCTGTTTTGTTGCTTGTAGTGCCATCGAATACGTCAGCTCACGACATAAGTTTCCAAACGATAAATGTAAAGGTTTCTGAGAGTAGGGCGACAATTGTGACGATCAGTCACTACGTCATTACGAAGCAAAAGACGAAACGGGAGATTTTCTTCCGTTTTTACTATATATTAACACTTTTCGCTCTTTCTCATGCTATGTGGCTACCAGACTTCAGTTCATGCAAAACCTCAAGGTCCTCGGTCAACTGCAAGGCACAAACTCCGGCTAATAATTGAATATTCGAAAACCAAAACATTAATTTTACTACTTCTTTCTTGCCGATTGCTTCAACTTAGAAGCTCTGTTTTGTTGCTTGTAGTACCATCGAATACGTCAGCGCACGACGTAAGTTTCCAAACGATAAATGTAAACGTTTCTGAGAGAAGGGCGACAATTGTGACGATCAGTTATTACGTCATTACGAAACATAAGGCGAAACGGGAGATTTTCTTCCGTTTTTACTATATAATAATACTTTTCGCTCTTTCTCATGCTATGTGGCTACCAGACCTTAGTTCATTGCAAAACCTCAAGGTCCTCGGTCAACTGCAAGGCACCAACTCCGGCTAATAATTGAATATTTGAAAACCAAAACATTAATTTTACTACTTCTTTCTTGCCGATTGCTTCAACTTAGAAGGCTCTGTTTTGTTGCTTGTAGTGCCATCGAATACGTCAGCGTACGGCGTAAGTTTCCAAACGATAAATGTAAACGTTTCTGAGAGAAGGGCGACAATTGTGACGATCAGTCATTACGTCATTACGAAACAAAAGACGAAACGGGAGATTTTATCCGTTTTTACAATATATTAACACTTTTCGCTCTTTCTCATGCTATGTGGCTACCAGACCTCAGTTCATGCAAACCTCAAGGTCCTCGGTCAACTGCAAGGCACCAACTCCGGCTAATAATTGAATATTCGAAAACCAAAACATTATTTTTGCTACTTCTTTCTTTCCGATTGCTTCAATTTAGAAGGCTCTGTTTTGTTGCTTGTAGTGCCATCGAATACCTCAGCGCACGGCGTAAGTTTCCAAACGATAATGTAAAGGTTTCTGAGAGAAGGGCGACAATTGTGACGATCAGTCATTACGTCATTACGAAACAAAAGACGGAACGGGAGATTTTCTTCTGTTTTTACAATATATTAACACTTTTCGCTCTTTCTCATGCTATGTGGCTACCAGACCTCAGTTCATGCAAAAACCTCAAGGTCCTCGGTCAACTGCAAGGCACCAACTCCGGCTAATAATTGAATATTCGAAAACCAAAACATTAATTTTACTAGTTCTTTCTTGCCGATTGCTTCAACTTAGAAGGCTCTGTTTTGTTGCTTGTAGTGCCATCGAATACGTCAGCGCACGACGTAAGTTTCCAAACGATGAATGTAAACGTTTCTGAGAGAAGGGCGACAATTGTGACGATCAGTCATTACGTCATTACGAAACAAAAGACGAAACGGGAGGTTTTCTTCCGTTTTTACAATATATTAACACTTTTCGCTCTTTCTCATGCTGTGTGGCTACCAGACCTCAGTTCATGCAAAACCTCAAGGTCCTCGGTCAACTGCAAGGCACCAACTCCGGCTAATAATTGAATATTCGAAAACCAAAACATTAATTTTACTAGTTCTTTCTTGCCGATTGCTTCAACTTAGAAGGCTCTGTTTTGTTGCTTGTAGTGCCATCGAATACGTCAGCTCACGACATAAGTTTCCAAACGATAAATGTAAAGGTTTCTGAGAGTAGGGCGACAATTGTGACGATCAGTCATTACGTCATTACGAAACAAAAGACGAAACGGGAGATTTTCTTCCGTTTTTACAATATATTAACACTTTTCGCTCTTTCTCATGCTATGTGGCTACCAGACCTCAGTTCATGCAAAACCTCAAGGTCCTCGGTCAACTGCAAGGCACCGACTCCGGCTAATAATTGATTATTCGAAAACCAAAACATTAATTTTACTACTTCTTTTTTGGCGATTGCTTCAACTTACAAGGCTCTGTTTTGTTGCTTGTAGTGCCATCGAATACGTCAGCACACGACGTAAGTTCCAAACGATAAATGTAAACGTTTCTGAGGGTAGGGCGACAATTGTGACGATCAGTCATTACGTCATTACGAAACAAAAGACGAAACGGGAGATTTTATTCCGTTTTTACAATATATTAACACTTTTCGCTCTTTCTCATGCTATGTGGCTGCCTGACCTCAGTTCATGCAAAACCTCAAGGTCCTCAGTCAACTGCAAGGCACCAACTCCGGCTAATAAATGAATATTCGAAAACCAAAACATTAATTTTACTACTTCTTTCTTGCCGATTTCTTCAACTTAGAAGGCTCTGTTTTGTTGCTTGTAGTGCCATCGAATACGTCAGCGCACGACGTAAGTTTCCAAACGATAAATGTACAGGTTTCTAAGAGAAGGGCGACAATTGCGACGATCAGTCATTACGTCATTACGAAACAAAAGACGAAAGGGTAGATTTTCTTCCGTTTTTACAATATATTAACACTTTTCGCTCTTTCTCATGCTATGTGGCTACCAGACCTCAGGTTCATGCAAAACCTCAAGGTCCTCGGTTCAACTGCAAGGCACCAACTCCGGCTAATAATTGAATATTCGAAAACCAAAACATTATTTTTGCTACTCCTTTCTTTCCGATTGCTTCAATTTAGTAGGCTCTGTTTTGTTGCTTGTTGTGCCATCGAATACCTCAGCGCACGGCGTAAGTTTCCAAACGATAAATGTAAAGGTTTCTGAGAGAAGGGCGACAATTGTGATGATCAGTCATTACGTCATTACAAAACAAAAGACGGAATGGGAGATTTTCTTCCGTTTTTACAATATATTAACACTTTTCGCTCTTTCTCATGCTATGTGGCTACCAGACCTCAGTTCATGCAAAAACCTCAAGGTCCTCGGTCAACTGCAAGGCACCAACTCCGGCTAATAATTGAATATTTCAAAACCAAAACATTAATTTTACTACTTCTTTCTTGCCGATTGCTTCAACTTAGAAGGCTCTGTTTTGTTGCTTGTAGTGCCATCGAATACGTCAGCGCACGGCGTAAGTTTCCAAACGATAAATGTAAACGTTTCTGAGAGAAGGGCGACAATTGTGACGATCAGTCATTACGTAATTACGAAACAAAAGACGAAACGGAGATTTTCTTCCGTTTTTACTATATAATAATACTTTTCGCTCTTTCTCAAGCTATGTGGCTACCAGACCTCAGTTCATGCAAAACCTCAAGGTCCTCGGTCAACTGCAAGGCACCACTCCGGCTAATAATTGAATATTTGAAAACCAAAACATTAATTTTTACTACTTCTTTCTTGCCGATTGCTTTAACTTAGAAGGCTCTGTTTTGTTGCTTGTAGTGCCATCAAATACGTCAGCGCACGGTGTAAGTTTCCAAACGATACATGTAAACGTTTCTGAGGGAAGGGCGACAATTGTGACGATCAGTATTTACGTCATTACGAAACAAAAGACGAAACGGGAGATTTTCTTCCGTTTTTACAATATATTAGCACTTTTCGCTCTTTCTCATGCTATGTGGCTACCAGACCTCAGTTCATGAAAAACCTCAAGGTCCTCGGTCAACTGCAAGGCACCAACTCTGGCTAATAATTGAATATTCGAAAACCAAAACATTAATTTTACTACTTCTTTCTTGCCGATTGCTTCAACTTACAAGGCTCTGTTTTGTTGCTTGTAGTGCCATCGAATACCTCAGCGCACGGCGTAAGTTTCCAAACGATGAATGTAAACGTTTCTGAGGGGAGGGCGACAATTGTGACGATCAGTCATTACGTCATTACGAAACAAAAGACGAAACGGGAGATTTTCTTCCGTTTTTACAATATATTAACACTTTTCGCTCTTTCTCATGTTGTGTGGCTACCAGACCTCAGTTCATGCAAAACCTCAAGGTCCTCGGTCAACTGCAAGGCACCAACTCCGGCTAATAATTGAATATTCGAAAACCAAAACATTAATTTTACTAGTTCTTTCTTGCCGATTGCTTCAACTTAGAAGGCTCTGTTTTGTTGCTTGTAGTGCCATCGAATACGTCAGCGCACGACGTAAGCTTCCAAACGATAAATGTAAAGGTTTCTGAGAGAAGGGCGACAATTGTGACGATCAGTCATTACGTCATTACGAAACAAAAGACGAAACGGGAGATTTTCTTCCGTTTTTACAATATATTAACACTTTTCGCTCTTTCTCATGCTATGTGGCTACCAGACTTCAGTTCATGCAAAACCTCAAGCTCCTCGGTCAACTGCAAGGCACAAACTCCGGCTAATAATTGAATATTCGAAAACCAAAACATTAATTTTACTACTTCTTTCTTGCCGATTGCTTCAACTTAGAAGGCTCTGTTTTGTTGCTTGTAGTGCCATCGAATACGTCAGCGCACGGCGTAAGTTTCCAAACGATAAATGTAAACGTTTCTGAGAGAAGGGCGACAATTGTGACGATCAGTCATTACGTCATTACGAAACAAAAGACGAAACGGGAGATTTTCTTCCGTTTTTACAATATATTAACACTTTTCGCTCTTTCTCATGCTATGTGGCTACCAGACTTCAGTTCATGCAAAACCTCAAGGTCCTCGGTCAACTGCAAGGCACAAACTCCGGCTAATAATTGAATATTCGAAAACCAAAACATTTATTTTACTACTTCTTTCTTGCCGATTGCTTCAACTTAGAAGGCTCTGTTTTGTTGCTTGTAGTACCATCGAATACGTCAGCGCACGAGGTAAGTTTCCAAACGATAAATGTAAACGTTTCTGAGAGAAGGGCGACAATTGTGACGATCAGTTATTACGTCATTAGGAAACAAAAGACGAAACGGGAGATTTTCTTCCGTTTTTACTATATAATAATACTTTTCGCTCTTTCTCATGCTATGTGGCTACCAGACCTTAGTTCATGCAAAACCTCAAGGTCCTCGGTCAACTGCAAGGCACCAACTCCGGCTAATAATTGAATATTTGAAAACCAAAACATTAATTTTACTACTTCTTTCTTGCCGATTGCTTCAACTTAGAAGGCTCTGTTTTGTTGCTTGTAGTGGCATCGAATACGTCAGCGCACGGCGTAAGTTTCCAAACGATAAATGTAAACGTTTCTGAGAGAAGGGCGACAATTGTGACGATCAGTCATTACGTCATTACGAAACAAAAGACGAAACGGGAGATTTTTTCCGTTTTTACAATATATGAACACTTTTCGCTCTTTCTCATGCTATGTGGCTACCAGACCTCAGTTCATGCAAAACCTCAAGGTCCTCGGTCAACTGCAAGGCACCAACTCCGGCTAATAATTGAATATTCGAAAACCAAAACATTAATTTTGCTACTTCTTTCTTTCCGATTGCTTCAATTTAGAAGGCTCTGTTTTGTTGCTTGTAGTGCCATCGAATACCTCAGCGCACGGCGTAAGTTTCCAAACGATAAATGTAAAGGTTTCTGAGAGAAGGGCGACAATTGTGACGATCAGTCATTACGTCATTACGAAACAAAAGACGGAACGAGAGATTTTCTTCCGTTTTTACAATATATTAACACTTTTCGCTCTTTCTAATGCTATGTGGCTACCAGACCTCAGTTCATGCAAAACCTCAAGGTCCTCAGTCAACTGCAAGGCACCAACTCCGACTAATAATTGAATATTCGAAAACCAAAACATTAATTTTACTAGTTGTTTCTTGCCGATTGCTTCAACTTAGAAGGCTCTGTTTTGTTGCTTGTAGTGCCATCGAATACGTCAGCGCACGACGTAAGTTTCCAAACGATAAATGTAAAGGTTTCTGAGAGAAGGGCGACAATTGTGACGATCAGTCATTACGTCATTACGAAACAAAAGACGAAACGGGAGATTTTCTTCCGTTTTTACAATATATTAACACTTTTCGCTCTTTCTCATGCTATGTGGCTACCAGACCTCAGTTCATGCAAAACCTCAAGGTCCTCGGTCAACTGCAAGGCACCAACTCCGGCTAATAATTGAATATTCGAAAACCAAAACATTATTTTTGCTACTTCTTTCTTTCCGATTGCTTCAATTTAGAAGGCTCTGTTTTGTTGCTTGTAGTGCCATCGAATACCTCAGCGCACGGCGTAAGTTTCCAAACGATAAATGTAAAGGTTTCTGAGAGAAGGGCGACAATTGTGACGATCAGTCATTACGTCATTACGAAAGAAAAGACGGAATGGGAGATTTTCTTCCGTTTTTACAATATATTAACACTTTTCGCTCTTTCTCATGCTATGTGGCTACCAGACCTCAGTTCATGCAAAACCTCAAGGTCCTCGGTCAACTGCAAGGCACCAACTCAGGCTAATAATTGAATATTCGAAAACCAAAACATTAATTTTACTAGTTCTTTCTTGCCGATTTCTTCAACTTAGAAGGCTCTGTTTTGTTGCTTGTAGTGTCATCGAATACGTCAGCGCACGACGTAAGTTTCCAAACGATAAATGTAAACGTTTTTGAGAGAAGGGCGACAATTTTGACGATCAGTCATTACGTCATTACGAAACAAAAGACGAAACGGGAGGTTTTCTTCCGTTTTTACAATATATTAACACTTTTCGCTCTTTCTCGTGCTATTTGGCTACCAGACCTCAGTTCATGCAAAACCTCAAGGTCCTCAGTCAACTGCAAGGCACCAACTCCGGCTAATAATTGAATATTCGAAAACCAAAACATTAATTTTACTACTTCTTTCAGGCCGATTGCTACAACTTAGAAGGCTCTGTTTTGTTGCTTGTAGTGCCATCGAATACGTCAGGGCACGGCGTAAGTTTCCAAACGATAAATGTAAAGGTTTCTGAGAGAAAGGCGACAATTGTGACGATCAGTCATTACGTCATTACGAAACAAAAGACGAAACGGTAGATTTTCTTCCGTTCATACAATATATTAACACTTTTCGCTCTTTCTCATGCTATGTGGCTACCAGACCTCAGTTCATGCAAAACCCCAAGGTCCTCGGTCAACTGCAAGGCACCAACTCCGGCTAATAATTGAATATTGAAAAACCAAAACATTAATTTTACTACTTCTTTCTTGCCGATTGCTTCAACTTAGAAGGCTCTATTTTGTTGCTTGTAGTGCCATCGAATACGTCAGCGCACGGCGTAAGTTTCCAAACAATAAATGTAAACGTTTCTGAGAGATGGGCGACAATTGTGACGATCAGTCATTATGTCATTACGAAACAAAAGACGAAACGGGAGATTTTCTTCCGTTTTTACAATATATTAACACTTTTCGCTCTTTCTCATGCTATGTGGCTACCAGACCTCAGTTCATGCAAAACTTCAAGGTCCTCGGTCAACTGCAAGGCACCAGCTCCGGCTAATAATTGAATATTCGAAAACCAAAACATTAATTTTACTACTTCTTTCTTGCCGATTGCTTCAACTTAGAAGGCTCTGTTTTGTTGCTTGTAGTGCCATCGAATACGTCAGCGCACGACGTAAGTTTCCAAACGATAAATGTAAACGTTTCTGGAGAAGGGCGACAATTGTGACGATCAGTCATTACGTAATTACGAAACAAAAGACGAAACGGGAGATTTACTTCCGTTTTTACTATTTAATAATACTTTTCGCTCTTTCTCATGCTATGTGGCCACCAGACCTCAGTTCATGCAAAACCTCAAGGTCCTCGGTCAACTGCAAGGCACCAACTCCGGCTAATAATTGAATATTTGAAAACCAAAACATTAATTTTACTACTTCTTTCTTGCCGATTGCTTTAACTTAGAAGGCTCTGTTTTGTTGCTTGTAGTGCCGTCAAATACGTCAGCGCACGGTGTAAGTTTCCAAACGATACATGTAAACGTTTCTGAGAGAAGGGCGACAATTGTGACGATCAGTCATTACGTCATTACGAAACAAAAGACGAAACGGGAGATTTTCTTCCGTTTTTACAATATATTAACACTTTTCGCTCTTTCTCATGCTATGTGGCTACCAGACCACAGTTCATGAAAAACCTCAAGGTCCTCGGTCAACTGCTATGCACCAACTCTGGCTAATAATTGAATATTCGAAAACCAAAACATTAATTTTACTACTTCTTTCTTGCCGATTGCTTCAACTTAGAAGGCTCTGTTTTGTTGCTTGTAGTGCCATCGAATACCTCAGCGCACGGCGTAAGTTTCCAAACGATGAATGTAAACGTTTCTGAGAGAAGGGCGACAATTGTGACGATCAGTCATTACGTCATTACGAAAGAAAAGACGAAACGGGAGATTTTCTTCCGTTTTTACAATATATTAACACTTTTCGCTCTTTCTCATGCTGTGTGGCTACCAGACCTCAGTTCAAGCAAAACCTCAAGGTCCTCGGTCAACTGCAAGGCACCAACTCCGGCTAATAATTGAATATTCGAAAACCAAAACATTAATTTCACTAGTTCTTTCTTGCCGATTGCTTCAACTTAGAAGGCTCTGTTTTGTTGCTTGTAGTGCCATCGAATACGTCAGCGCACGACGTAAGTTTCTAAACGATAAATGTAAAGGTTTCTGAGAGAAGGTCGACAATTGTGACGATCAGTCATTACGTCATTACGAAACAAAAGACGAAAAGGGAGATTTTCTTCCGTTTTTACAATATATTAACACTTTTCGCTCTTTCTCATACTATGTGGCTACCAGACCTCAGTTCATGCAAAACCTCAAGGTCCTCGGTCAACTGCAAGGCACCAACTCCGGCTAATAATTGAATATTCGAAAACCAAAACATTAATTTTACTACTTCTTTCTTGCCGATTGCTTCGACTTAGAAGGCTCTGTTTTGTTGCTTGTAGTGCCATCAAATACGTCAGCACACGACGTTAAGTTTCCAAACGATAAATGTAAACGTTTCTGAGAGTAGGGCGACAATTGTGACGATCAGTCATGACGTCATTACGAAACAAAAGACGAAACGGGAGATTTTATTCCGTTTTCACAATATATTAACACTTTTCGCTCTTTCTCATGCTATGTGGCTGCCAGACCTCAGTTCATGCAAAACCTCAAGGTCCTCAGTCAACTGCAAGGCACCAACTCCGGCTAATAAATGAATATTCGAAAACCAAAACATTAATTTTACTACTTCTTTCTTGCCGATTTCTTCAACTTAGAAGGCTCTGTTTTGTTGCTTGTAGTGCCATCGAATACGTCAGCGCACGACGTATGTTTCCAAACGATAAATGTAAACGTTTCTGAGAGATGGGCGACAATTGTGACGATCAGTCATTACGTCATTACGAAACAAAAGACGGAACGGGAGATTTTCTTCCGTTTTTACAATATATTAACACTTTTCGCTCTTTCTCATGCTATGTGGCTACCAGACCTCAGTTCATGCAAAACCTCAAGGTCCTCGGTCAACTGCAAGGCACCAACTCTGGCTAATAATTGAATATTCGAAAACCAAAACATTAATTTTACTTGTTCTTTCTTGCCGATTTCTTCAACTTAGAAGGCTCTGTTTTGTTGCTTGTATTTATTTATTTATTTTATTTATTTATTTATTTATTGTTCCGTGGGACCACATTTAGGAGAAGTCTCCATGGTCATGGAACGAGTCAATACATGAAATTATAACACGATTGTAGAAACAGATAAAATGAAATATAAGAAACATATTCAGGCGACAAGTCGTTAGTTTAAATAAAGAAAATCAAAAATGTACACTGGAATTTGCTTAATTTTGTATCTCTTCCAGGAGCTCCTCGACAGAATAGAAGGAGTGAACCATGAGGAAACTCTTCAGTTTAGACTTAAAAGTGTTTGGGCTACTGCTAAGATTTTTGAGTTCTTGTGGTAGCTTATTGAAAATGGATGCAGCAGAATACTGCACTCCTTTCTGCACAAGAGTCAAGGAAGTGCATTCCACATGCAGATTTGATTTCTGCCGAGTATTAACTGAGTGAAAGCTGCTAACTCTTGGGAATAAGCTAATATTGCTAACAACAAACGACATTAAAGAAAATACATACTGTGAGGGCAATGTCAAAATTCTCAGACTATTGAATAGGGGTCGACAAGAGGTTTTCGAACTTACACCATACATAGCTCGAACAGCCCGTTTTTGAGCCAAAAATACCCTTTTTGAATCAGAAGAATTACCCCAAAAAATAATACCATATCATAAGCGTATGAAAATATGCGAAGTATACTACTTTTCGTGTTGAAATGTCACTTATTTCAGATACTGTTCTAATGGTAAATAAAGCGGCATTTAGTTTCTGAACAAGATCCTGAACATGGGCCTTTCCACAACAGCTTACTATCTATCTGTACGCCTAGGAACTTGAACTGTTCCGTCTCGCTTATAACATGCCCATCCTGTCTGATTAAAATGTCAGTTCTTGTTGAATTGTGGGTTAGAAACTGTAAAAACTGAGTCTTACTGTGATTTAGCATCAAATTATTTTCCACAAGCCACGAACTTATATCATGAACTACATTATTTGATAATGTTTCAATATTACACACAAGATCCTTCACTACCAAGGTGGTGTCATCAGCAAACAGAAATATTTTTGAATCACCTGTAATACTAGAAGGCATATCATTTACATAAATAAGGAACAGCAGTGGCCCCAGCACCGACCCTTGGGGAACGCCCCATTTAACAGTGCCCCATTGGGACTGAACATCATTACCACTCTCAATATTGCGGAGGATTACCTTCTGCTTTCTGTTCTTAAAGTAGGAGGCGAACCAATTGTAAGCTACTCCCCTTACTCCATAATGTTCCAACTTCTGCAGTAATATTTTGTGGTCAACACAGTCAAAAGCCTTCGTTAAATCAAAGAAAACACCTAACGTTCGCAACCTTTTATTTAATCCGTCCAAAACCTCACAGAGAAAAGAGACTATAGCATTTTCAGTTGTTAAACCGTTTCTAAAACCAAACTGTACATTTGACAGCAAATTATGTGAATTTAAATGCTGCAGTAACCTTGTATATACAACCCTCTCAATAACTTTAGCAAACACTGATGGCATAGAAATAGGTCTATAATTGTCAACATTATCCCTGTCTCCCTTTTTATAAAGTGGCTTCACTACCGAGTACTTTAATCGGTCAGGAAACCGACCACTCCTAAAGGAAAAGTTACAGATATGGCTAAGTACTGAGCTAACATACGTGGAACAATACTTCAGTATTCTGCTAGATACCCCGTCATATCCATGAGAGTTCTTGGTCTTTAGTGATTTAATTATTAACTCAATCTCCCTCTTGTCAGTATCATGGAGGAGCATTTCAGGTAACAGTCTCGGAACACTTTTTTCTAAGAGCGCTATATGATTCCCTGTTGGGACTAGGTTTCTATTTAGTTCACCTGCTATATTCAGAAAGTGATTATTAAGTGCTGTACATATATGCGACTTATCAGTAACACGGACATCCCCACTACGCACTGATTCTATATTCTCGACCTGTCTCTGCAGACCAGCCACTTCCTTTACGACTGACCATATGGTTTTAATTTTATCCTGAGACTTAGCTATTCTATCTGCATACCACATACTTTTTGCCTTCCTAATAACTTTTTTAAGCACCTTACAATACTGTTTGTAATGGGCTGCTGCATTTAGATTTTGACTGATTCTAACGTTTTGATATAATTGCCACTTTGTTCTACAAGATATTCTTATCCCTTTAGTCAGCCACCCAGGCTGCCTGTTTGTGCTAGTACCCTGTTTTGAACGTTCTAACGGAAAGCAACTTTCAAAGAGCACGAGAAAAGTCTTGAGGAAAGCATTATATTTATCGTCTACTGTATCAGCACTATAAACATCTTGCCACTCTTGTTCCTTGATAAGGTTTACAAAAGTCTGTACAGCAACTGGATCAGCTTTCCTAAAACGTTGGTAACTATATTTAACATGTGTTGCAGCACAAAAAACTTTTAGACTTAAAATTTGTGCATCATGATCTGAAAGGCCATTCACCTTTTTGCTAACAGAATGCCCTTCTAATAATGACGAATGAACAAAAATATTGTCTATGGTTGTTCTACTGTTCCCTTGCACTCTCGTTGGAAAGAATACGGTTTGCATAAGATTATATGAATTAAGGAGGTCTACCAGCATCCTTTTCCTTGCACAATCACTTATACAATTAATATTGAAGTCACCACATATAACTAACTTTTTGTATTTCCTATAAAGTGAACCAAGAACCTCCTCTAGCTTTAGCAAAAATGTTGTGAAATCGGAGTCTGGGGATCTATAAATAACAACAGTAAGAAGTTTAGCTCCACTAAATTTTAACCACACCTGCACAACATTCAAACACCTTTTCAGTGCAGGTACTTTGAAACATCAATTGACTCAAATGGGATACCGTTTTTCACATACATGGCTACTCCCCCACACCGCAAAGAGCTCCTAGAAAAGCTGCAGCCAACCTGTATCCTGGTAAAGGAAGCCTCTGAATTATCTCCTTATTTAAGAAATGTTCAGATATACCAATAATTTCAGAGTCAACATCTATAAGCAGTTCACTAACTTTATCTCTAATACCTTGTATATTTTGATGAAATATACTAATTCCCTCATTAATCGGATACCCAAGCTTTGTAGAGAGTGGTTTCTTTGTTAGAGAGACTTCCCTTAAGCAGGAATACCTATCAGCTGACTTCAATCTAAAAAAGGTACAGCTCTAACACCCACAACTACCGGAATTTTCCCATGAGTGATCCCACCACCCCCACCTATGCTGTCACCTATAAGTTTTGCCAACCTCCCCTTCCCATACCTGTTGAGGTGCAGGCCATGTCTAGTGAAACCCGTCCTACTGATAGACTCCACCGACACCACTGAATGTGACTCATGCCTTCTGTCATCAGCGCACCCCCAAGTCTCATGTTATTACGCCTGACGGCTGTATTAAGATGAGGCCGATCGTGACGCTGAAACAGTTCCACGAAATGCACATTCGTGTTGCCAGTCTGAGTGGCTATCTTTTCCAGGTCACCATCTATGTCATACTCCCCATCCCTATCAATACTATTACCAGCCCCACCCACAATCACTACCTGATCCTCTTTAGTAAAATCCCTACATAACCCCCCTATGTTAAAAGTCACCTGAGCCAATCCTGCATTAGGCTTCACAATGCTGGTGACCTGGTACTCACTCCCCAAAACTTCCTGCAACTGCTGGCCTACACCTCTACCATGAGAACTACCTAACAGCAGAACCTTCTTCTTTCTCTTAGACTTTGCAACTGTCCTAGCCACCGTAACTGCTGAGGTCTGCTGCATACTTCCTACATCTACAGCTACTAGAGATTCCTCTCCACTTAGACTCTGACAGTTGGTCATATCTATTACAAACACCAATAGTAAAAACTATCTGAAAATCTCCTTCTCCTAGCAGATCTCTTGCCAACAGCCAGCTCCCATTCCCCAACCCCCTTCTCCCTCCTCATCCTATCTAGCTCCTCCTGTGCGTTTTTCAACTGCACCTGAAGGGCACAGATCTTACGCTCCTGCTCCTCTATCAACTTACTCTTGCTACATAACCTGCAGTTCCAGGAGAGGATCTCACCAGAATGCCACTGGCTTCCCCACTGCATTCCCCCCAGTGAAAATACTTCGAACAAGTCTCACACCGCAATCCACTACTCACGAACCTACGGCAAAGCCCACACTTCTCACTCATGGTAAAATTTTACAATTATTGAAACAAGAAAACAACTTTATCTAAGTTCCGCTACTACAATAAGAGATGTTAAAAACTGACTACAATAATGACAAACTTGCTCTACAAGGGAAGTAACTACTATTATTGACAGTATTAATCAACAACAAATGAGAATATAACAAAATACTAACACAGAAAGAAAATCAAACGTCTAATGACAGTAACGAAACTGAAAGCAGTTCGCAAAAATTTCTTCTGAAGTTATTTCACCGGAAAACACCAAGAACACCGGTTGAAGACTACTAAAGTTCCTAAATAAACTACTATACACAAACAATTAATTAGTACTTAGCTTTCGATGCGCCGCTACAGCTGCAACTGGTCAGCGCGGAATGTAAACACGGGTAAGAGGTTAAGTTGCTCGATACGAAACACTCACAAATATCAGGCCACAACACAAGAAATGCAGAGGTGAATGAAGAAACCACTAATAAGTCACTTATATAGTAAATATTATCACAAAAACAGTTAAAATATATATCTGAAACCTAAAAATAGATGAAAACTTAGAGAGCGATCTCACACGCAGTCACGCGCTTATGACGTCACACCAAAGAATACGTCAGCGCACGACGTAAGTTTCCAAACGATAAATGTAAACGTTTTTGAGAGAAGGGCGACAATTTTGACGATCAGTCATTACGTCATTACGAAACAAAAGACGAAACGGGAGGTTTTCTTCCGTTTTTACAATATATTAACACTTTTCGCTCTTTCTCGTGCTATTTGGCTACCAGACCTCAGTTCATGCAAAACCTCAAGGTCCTCAGTCAACTGCAAGGCACCAACTCCGGCTAATAATTGAATATTCGAAAACCAAAACATTAATTTTACTACTTCTTTCAGGCCGATTGCTACAACTTAGAAGGCTCTGTTTTGTTGCTTGTAGTGCCATCGAATACGTCAGGGCACGGCGTAAGTTTCCAAACGATAAATGTAAAGGTTTCTGAGAGAAAGGCGACAATTGTGACGATCAGTCATTACGTCATTACGAAACAAAAGACGAAACGGTAGATTTTCTTCCGTTCATACAATATATTAACACTTTTCGCTCTTTCTCATGCTATGTGGCTACCAGACCTCAGTTCATGCAAAACCCCAAGGTCCTCGGTCAACTGCAAGGCACCAACTCCGGCTAATAATTGAATATTGAAAAACCAAAACATTAATTTTACTACTTCTTTCTTGCCGATTGCTTCATCTTAGAAGGCTCTATTTTGTTGCTTGTAGTGCCATCGAATACGTCAGCGCACGGCGTAAGTTTCCAAACGATAAATGTAAACGTTTCTGAGAGATGGGCGACAATTGTGACGATCAGTCATTACGTCATTACGAAACAAAAGACGAACGGGAGATTTTCTTCCGTTTTTACAATATATTAACACTTTTCGCTCTTTCTCATGCTATGTGGCTACCAGACCTCAGTTCATGCAAAACTTCAAGGTCCTCAGTCAACTGCAAGGCACCAACTCCGGCTAATAATTGAATATTCGAAACCAAAACATTAATTTTACTACTTCTTTCTTGCCGATTGCTTCAACTTAGAAGGCTCTGTTTTGTTGCTTGTAGTGCCATCGAATACGTCAGCGCACGACGTAAGTTTCCAAACGATAAATGTAAACGTTTCTGGGAGAAGGGCGACAATTGTGACGATCAGTCATTACGTAATTACGAAACAAAAGACGAAACGGGAGATTTACTTCCGTTTTTACTATATAATAATACTTTTCGCTCTTTCTCATGCTATGTGGCCACCAGACCTCAGTTCATGCAAAACCTCAAAGTCCTCGGTCAACTGCAAGGCACCAACTCGGCTAATAATTGAATATTCGAAAACCAAAACATTAATTTTACTACATCTTTCTTGCCGATTGCTTCAACTTAGAAGGCTCTGTTTGTTTGCTTGTAGTGCCATCGAATACCTCAGCGCACGGCGTAAGTTTCCAAACGATGAATGTAAACGTTTCTGAGAGAAGGGCGACAATTGTGACGATCAGTCATTACGTCATTACGAAACAAAAGACGAAACGGGAGATTTTCTTCCGTTTTTACAATATATTAACACTTTTCGCTCTTTCTCATGCTGTGTGGCTACCAGACCTCAGTTCAAGCAAAACCTCAAGGTCCTCGGTCAACTGCAAGGCACCAACTCGGCTAATAATTGAATATTCGAAAACCAAAACATTAATTTCACTAGTTCTTTCTTGCCGATTTCTTCAACTTAGAAGGCTGTGTTTTGTCGCTTGTAGTGCCATCGAATACGTCAGCGCACGACGTAAGTTTCCAAACGATAAATGTAAAGGTTTCTGAGAGAAGGTCGACAATTGTGACGATCAGTCATTACGTCATTACGAAACAAAAGACGAAAAGGGAGATTTTCTTCCGTTTTTACAATATATTAACACTTTTCGCTCTTTCTCATACTATGTGGCTACCAGACCTCAGTTCATGCAAAACCTCAAGGTCCTCGGTCAACTGCAAGGCACCAACTCCGGCTAATAATTGAATATTCGAAAACCAAAACATTAATTTTACTACTTCTTTCTTGCCGATTGCTTCGACTTAGAAGGCTCTGTTTTGTTGCTTGTAGTGCCATCGAATACGTCAGCACACGACGTAAGTTTCCAAACGATAAATGTAAACGTTTCTGAGAGTAGGGCGACAATTGTGACGATCAGTCATGACGTCATTACGAAACAAAAGACGAAACGGGAGATTTTATTCCGTTTTTACAATATATTAACACTTTTCGCTCTTTCTCATGCTATGTGGCTGCCAGACCTCAGTTCATGCAAAACCTCAAGGTCCTCAGTCAACTGCAAGGCACCAACTCCGGCTAATAAATGAATATTCGAAAACCAAAACATTAATTTTACTACTTCTTTCTTGCCGATTTCTTCAACTTAGAAGGCTCTGTTTTGTTGCTTGTAGTGCCATCGAATACGTCAGCGCACGACGTATGTTTCCAAACGATAAATGTAAAGGTTTCCAAGAGAAGGGCGACAAATGCGACGATCGGTCATTACGTCATTACGAAACAAAAGCAGAAAGGGTCGATTTTCTTCCGTTTTTACAATATATTAACACTTTTCGCTCTTTCTCATGCTATGTGGCTACCAGACCTCAGTTCATGCAAAACCTCAAGGTCCTCGGTCAACTGCAAGGCACCAACTCCGGCTAATAATTGAATATTCGAAAACCAAAACATTATTTTTGTTACTTCTTTCTTTCCGATTGCATCAATTTAGAAGGCTCTGTTTTGTTGCTTGTAGTGCCATCGAATACCTCAGCGCACGGCGTAAGTTTCCAAACGATAAATGTAAAGGTTTCTGAGAGAAGGGCGACAATTGTGACGATCAGCCATTACGTCATTACGAAACAAAAGACGGAACGGGAGATTTCCTTCCGTTTTTACAATATATTAACACTTTTCGCTCTTTCTCATGCTATGTGGCTACCAGACCTCAGTTCTTGCAAAACCTCAAGGTCCTCGGTCAACTGCAAGGCACCAACTCCGGCTAATAATTGAATATTCGAAAACCAAAACATTAATTTTACTAGTTCTTTCTTGCCGATTTCTTCAACTTAGAAGGCTCTGTTTTGTTGCTTGTAATGCCATCGAATACGTCAGCGCACGACGTAAGTTTCCTAACGATAAATGTAAACGTTTTTGAGAGAAGGGCGACAATTGTGACGATCAGTCATTACGTCATTACGAAACAAAAGACGAAACGGGAGATTTTCTTCCGTTTTTACAATATATTAACACTTTTCGCTCTTTCTCGTGCTATTTGGCTACCGGACCTCAGTTCATGCAAAACCTCAAGGTCCTCAGTCAACTGCAAGGCACCAACTCCGGCTAATAATTGAATATTCGAAAACCAAAACATTAATCTTTACTACTTCTTTCAGGCCGATTGCTACAACTTAGAAGGCTCTGTTTTGTTGCTTGTAGTGCCATTGAATGCGTCATCACACGGCGTAAGTTTCCAAACGATAAATGTAAAGGTTTCTGAGAGAAAGGCGACAATTGTGACGATCAGTCATTACGTCATTACGAAACAAAAGACGAAACGGTAGATTTTCTTCCGTTCATACAATATATTAACACTTTTCGCTCTTTCTCATGCTATGTGGCTACCAAACCTCAGTTCATGCAAAACCTCAAGGTCCTCGGTCAACTGCAAGGCACCAACTCCGGCTAATAATTGAATATTTCAAAACCAAAACATTAATTTTACTACTTCTTTCTTGCCGATTGCTTCAACTTGGAAGGCTCTGTTTGTTGCTTGTAGTGCCGTCGAATACGTCAGCGCACGGCGTAAGTTTCCAAACAATAAATGTAAACGTTTCTGAGAGATGGGCGACATTGTGACGATCAGTCATTACGTAATTACGAAACAAAAGACGAAACGGGAGATTTTCTTCCGTTTTTACTATATAATAATACTTTTCGCTCTCTCTCATGCTATGTGGCTACCAGATCTTAGTTCATGCAAAACCTCAAGGTCCTCGGTCAACTGCAAGGCACCAACTCCGGCTAATAATTGAATATTTGAAAACCAAAACATTAATTTTACTACTTCTTTCTTGCCGATTGCTTCAACTTAGAAGGCTCTGTTTTGTTGCTTGTAGTGCCATCAAATACGTCAGCGCACGGTGTAAGTTTCCAAACGATACATGTAAACGTTTCTGAGACAAGGGCGACAATTGTGACGATCAGTCATTACGTCATTACGAAACAAAAGACGAAACGGGAGATTTTCTTCCGTTTTACAATATATTAACACTTTTCGCTCTTTCTCATGCTATGTGGCTACCAGACCTCAGTTCATGAAGAACCTCAAGGTCCTCGGTCAACTGCAAGGCACTAACTCTGGCTAATAATTGAATATTCGAAAACCAAAACATTAATTTTACAACTTCTTTCTTGCCGATTGCTTCAACTTAGAAGGCTCTGTTTTGTTGCTTGTAGTGCCATCGAATACCTCAGCGCACGGCGTAAGTTTCTAACGATGAATGTAAACGTTTCTGAGAGAAGGGCGACAATTGTGACGATCAGTCATTACGTCATTACGAAACAAAAGACGAAACGGGAGATTTTCTTCCGTTTTTACAATATATTAACACTTTTCGCTCTTTCTCATGCTGTGTGGCTACCAGACTAAGTTCATGCAAAACCTCAAGGTCCTCGGTCAACTGCAAGGCACCAACTCCGGCTAATAATTGAATATTCGAAAACCAAAACATTAATTTTACTAGTTCTTTCTTGCCGATTGCTTCAACTTAGAAGGCTCTGTTTTGTTGCTTGTAGTGCCATCGAATACGTCAGCGCACGACGTAAGTTTCCAAACGATAAATGTTAAGGTTTCTGAGAGAAGGGCGACAATTGTGACGATCAGTCATTACGTCATTACGAAACAAAAGACGAAACGGGAGATTTTCTTCCGTTTTTACAATATATTAACACTTTTCGCTCTTTCTCATGCTATGTGGCTACCAGACCTCAGTTCATGCAAAACCTCAAGGTCCTCGGTCAACTGCAAGGCACAAACTCTGGCTAATAATTGAATATTCGAAACCAAAACATTAATTTTACTACTTCTTTCTTGCCGATTGCTTCAACTTAGAAGGGTCTGTTTTGTTGCTTGTAGTGCCATCGAATACCTCAGTGCATGGCGAAAGTTTCCAAACGATAAATGTAAACGTTTCTGAGAGAAGGGCGACAATTGTGACGATCAGTCATTACGTCATTACGAAACAAAAGACGAAACGGGAGATTTCATTCCGTTTTTACAATATATTAACACTTTTCGCTCTTTCTCATGCTGTGTGGCTACCAGACCTCAGTTCATGCAAAACCAAAAGGTCCTCGGTCAACTGCAAGGCACCAACTCCCGCTAATAATAGAATATTCGAAAACCAAAACAATAATTTTACTAGTCCTTTCTAGCCCATTGCTTCAACTTAGAAGGCTCTGTTTTGTTGCTTGTAGTGCCATCGAATACGTCAGCGCACGGCGTAAGTTTCCAAACGATAAATGTAAAGGTTTCTGAGAGAAAGGCGACAATTGTGACGATCAGTCATTACGTCATTACGAAACAAAAGACGAAACGGTAGATTTTCTTCCGTTCATACAATATATTAACACTTTTCGCTCTTTCTCATGCTATGTGGCTACCAGACCTCAGTTCATGCAAAACCTCAAGGTCCTCGGTCAACTGCAAGGCACAAACTCTGGCTAATAATTGAATATTCGAAAACCAAAACATTAATTTTACTACTTCTTTCTTGCCGATTTCTTCAACTTAGAAGGCTCTATTTTGTTGCTTGTAGTGCCATCGAATACGTCAGCGCGCGACGTAAGTTTCCAAACGATAAATGTAAAGGTTTCTGAGAGAAGGGTGACAATTGTGACGATCAGTCATTACGTCATTACGAAACAAAAGACGAAAAGGGAGAATTTCTTCCGTTTTTACAATATATTAACACTTTTCGCTCTTTCTCATGCTATGTGGCTACCAGACCTCAGTTCATGCAAAACCTCAAGGTCCTCGGTCAACTGCAAGGCACCAACTCCGGCTAATAATTGAATATTCGAAAACCAAAACATTAATTTTACAAGTTCTTTCTTGCCGATTTCTTCAACTTAGAAGGCTCTGTTTTGTTGCTTGTAGTGCCATCGAATACGTCAGCGCACGACGTAAGTTTCCAAACGATAAATGTAAACGTTTTTGAGAGAAGGGCGACAATTTTGACGATCAGTCATTACGTCATTACGAAACAAAAGACGAAACGGGAGATTTTCTTCCGTTTTTACAATAT
Organism: Schistocerca piceifrons; assembly: GCF_021461385.2. Lineage (NCBI taxonomy): Eukaryota > Metazoa > Arthropoda > Insecta > Orthoptera > Acrididae > Schistocerca > Schistocerca piceifrons. Next base: position 194,595,323 of record NC_060146.1, on the reverse strand, counting down.
ATTAACACTTTTCGCTCTTTCTCGTGCTATTTGGCTACCAGACCTCAGTTCATGCAAAACCTCAAGGTCCTCAGTCAACTGCAAGGCACCAACTCCGGCTAATAATTGAATATTCGAAAACCAAAACATTAATTTTACTACTTCTTTCTTGCCGATTGCTTCAACTTAGAAGGCTCTGTTTTGTTGCTTGTAGTGCCATCGAATACGTCAGCGCACGACGTAAGTTTCCAAACGATAAATGTAAACGTTTCTGAGAGAAGGGCGACAATTGTGAAGATCAGTCATTACGTAATTACGAAACAAAAGACGAAACGGGAGATTTTCTTCCGTTTTTACTATATAATAATACTTTTCGCTCTTTCTCATGCTATGTGGCTACCAGACCTCAGTTCATGCAAAACCTCAAGGTCCTCGGTCAACTGCAAGGCACCAACTCCGGCTAATAATTGAATATTTGAAAACCAAAACATTAATTTTACTACATCCTTCTTGCCGATTGCTTTAACTTAGAAGGCTCTGTTTTGTTGCTTGTAGTGCCATCAAATACGTCAGCGCACGGTGTAAGTTTCCAAACGATACATGTAAACGTTTCTGCGAGAAGGGCGACAATTGTGACGATCAGTCATTACGTCATTACGAAACAAAAGACGAAACGGGAGATTTTCTTCCGTTTTTACAATATATTAACACTTTTCGCTCTTTCTCATGCTATGTGGCCACCAGACCTCAGTTCATGAAAAACCTCAAGGTCCTCGGACAACTGCAAGGCACCAACTCTGGCTAATAATTGAATATTCGAAAACCAAAACATTAATTTTACTACTTCTTTCTTGCCGATTGCTTCAACTTAGAAGGCTCTGTTTTGTTGCTTGTAGTGCCATCGAATACCTCAGCGCACGGCGTAAGTTTCCAAACGATGAATGTAAACGTTTCTGAGAGAAGGGCGACAATTGTGACGATCAGTCATTACGTCATTACGAAACAAAAGACGAAACGGGAGATTTTCTTCCGTTTTTACAATATATTAACACTTTTCGCTCTTTCTCATGCTGTGTGGCTACCAGACCTCAGTTCATGCAAAACCTCAAGGTCCTCGGTCAACTGCAAGGCACCACCTCCGGCTAATAATTGAATATTCGAAAACCAAAACATTAATTTTACTAGTTCTTTCTTGCCGATTGCTTCAACTTAGAAGGCTCTGTTTTGTTGCTTGTAGTGCCATCGAATACGTCAGCGCACGACGTAAGTTTCCAAACGATAAATGTAAAGGTTTCTGAGAGAAGGGCGACAATTGTGACGATCAGTCATTACGTCATTACGAAACAAAAGACGAAACGGGAGATTTTCTTTTGTTTTTACAGTATATTAACACTTTTCGCTCTTTCTCATGCTATGTGGCTACCAGACCTCAGTTCATGAAAAACCTCAAGGTCCTCGGTCAACTGCAAGGCACAAACTCCGGCTAATAATTGAATATTCGAAAACCAAATCATTAATTTTAATACTTTTTTCTTGCCGATTGCTTCAACTGAGAAGGCTCTGTTTTGTTGCTTGTAGTGCCATCGAATACGTCAGCGCACGACGTAAGTTTCCAAACGATAAATGTAAAGGTTTCTGAGAGAAGGGCGACAATTGTGACGATCAGTCATTACGTCATTACGAAACAAAAGACGAAACGGGAGATTTTCTTCCGTTTTTACAATATATTAACACTTTTCGCTCTTTCTCATGCTATGTGGCTACCAGACCTCAGTTCATGCAAAACCTCAAGGTCCTCGGTCAACTGCAAGGCACAAACTCTGGCTAATAATTGAATATTCGAAAACCAAAACATTAATTTTACTACTTCTTTCTTGCCGATTGCTTCAACTTAGAAGGGTCTGTTTTGTTGCTTGTAGTGCCATCGAATACCTCAGCGCATGGCGAAAGTTGCCAAACGATAAATGTAAACGTTTCTGAGAGAAGGGCGACAATTGTGACGATCAGTCATTACGTCATTACGAAACAAATGACGAAACGGGAGATTTTCTTCCGTTTTTACAATATATTAACACTTTTCGCTCTTTCTTATGCTATGTGGTAACCAGACCACAGTTCATGCAAATTCTCAAGGTCCTCGGTCAACTGCATGGCACCAACTCCGGCTAATAATTGAATATTCGAAAACCAAAACATTAATTTTACTAGTTCTTTCTTGCCGATTTCTTCAACTTAGAAGGCTCTATTTTGTTGCTTGTAGTGCCATCGAATACGTCAGCGCACGACGTAAGTTTCCAAACGATAAATGTAAAGGTTTCTGAGAGAAGGGTGACAATTGTGACGATCAGTCATTACGTCATTACGAAACAAAAGACGAAAAGGGAGATTTTCTTCCGTTTTTACAATATATTAACACTTTTCGCTCTTTCTCATGCTACGTGGCTACCAGACCTCAGTTCATGCAAAACCTCAAGGTCCTCGGTCAACTGCAAGGCACCAACTACGGCTAATAATTGAATATTCGAAAACCAAAACATTAATTTTACTACTTCTTTCTTGCCGATTGCTTCAACTTAGAAGGCTCTGTTTTGTTGCTTGTAGTGCCATCGAATACGTCAGCGCACGACGTAAGTTACCAAACGATAAATGTAAACGTTTCTGAGAGAAGGGCGACAATTGTGACGATCAGTCATTACGTAATTACGAAACAAAAGACGAAACGGGAGATATTCTTCCGTTTTTACTATATAATAATACTTTTCGCTCTTTCTCATGCTATGTGGCTACCAGACCTCAGTTCATGCAAAACCTCAAGGTCCTCGTTCAACTGCATGGCACCAACTCCGGCTAATAATTGAATATTTGAAAACCAAAACATTAATTCTACTACTTCCTTCTTGCCGATTGCTTTAACTTAGAAGGCTCTGTTTTGTTGCTTGTAGTGCCATCTAATACGCCAGCGCACGGTGTAAGTTTCCAAACTATACATGTAAACGTTTCTGCGAGAAGGGCGACAATTGTGACGATCAGTCATTACGTCATTACGAAACAAAAGACGAAACGGGAGATTTTCTTCCGTTTTTACAATATATTAACACTTTTCGCTCTTTCTAATGCTATGTGGCTACCAGACCTCAGTTCATGAAAAACCTCAAGGTCCTCGGTCAACTGCAAGGCACCAACTCTGGCTAATAATTGAATATTCGAAAACCAAAACATTAATTTTACTACTTCTTTCTTGCCGATTGCTTCAACTTAGAAGGCTCTGTTTTGTTGCTTGTAGTGCCATCGAATACCTCAGCGCACGGCGTGAGTTTCCAAACGATGAATGTAAACGTTTCTGAGAGAAGGGCGACAATTGTGACGATCAGTCATTACGTCATTACGAAACAAAAGACGAAACGGGAGATTTTCTTCCGTTTTTACAATATATTAACACTTTTCGCTCTTTCTCATGCTGTGTGGCTACCAGACCTCAGTTCATGCAAAACCTCAAGGTCCTCGGTCAACTGCAAGGCACCAACTCCGGCTAATAATTGAATATTCGAAAACCAAAACATTAATTTTACTAGATCTTTCTTGCCGATTGCTTCAACTTAGAAGGCTCTGTTTTGTTGCTTGTAGTGCCATCGAATACGTCAGCGCACGACGTAAGTTTCCAATCGATAAATGTAAACGTTTTTGAGAGAAGGGCGACAATTTTGACGATCAGTCATTACGTCATTACGAAACAAAAGACGAAACGGGAGATTTTCTTCCGTTTTTACAATATATTAACACTTTTCGCTCTTTCTCGTGCTATTTGGCTACCAGACCTCAGTTCATGCAAAACCTCAAGGTCCTCAGTCAACTGCAAGGCACCAACTCCGGCTAATAATTGAATATTCGAAAACCAAAACATTAATTTTAATACTTCTTTCAGGCCGATTGCTACAACTTAGAAGGCTCTGTTTTGTTGCTTGTAGTGCCATCGAATACGTCAGCGCACGGCGTAAGTTTCCAAACGATAAATGTAAAGGTTTCTGAGAGAAAGGCGACAATTGTGACGATCAGTCATTACGTCATTACGAAACAAAAGACGAAACGGTAGATTTTCTTCCGTTCATACAATATATTAACACTTTTCGCTCTTTCTCATGCTATGTGGCTACCAGACCTCAGTTCATGCAAAATCTCAAGGTCCTCGGTCAACTGCAAGGCACCAACTCCGGCTAATAATTGAATATTTCAAAACCAAAACATTAATTTTACTACTTCTTTCTTGCCGATTGCTTCAACTTAGAAGGCTCTGTTTTGTTGCTTGTAGTGCCATCGAATACGTCAGCGCACGGCGTAAGTTTCCAGACGATAAATGTAAACGTTTCTGAGAGATGGGTGACAATTGTGACGATCAGTCATTACGTCATTACGAAACAAAAGACGAAACGGGAGATTTTCTTCCGTTTTTACAATATATTAACACTTTTCGCTCTTTCTCATGCTATGTGGCTACCAGACCTCAGTTCATGCAAAATCTCAAGGTCCTCGGTCAACTGCAAGGCACCAGCTCCGGCTAATAATTGAATATTCGAAAACCAAAACATTAATTTTACTACTTCTTTCTTGCCGATTGCTTCAACTTAGAAGGCTCTGTTTTGTTGCTTGTAGTGCCATCGAATACGTCAGCGCACGACGTAAGTTTCCAAACGATAAATGTAAACGTTTCTGAGAGAAGGGCGACAATTGTGACGATCAGTCATTACGTAATTACGAAACAAAAGACGAAACGGGAGATTTTCTTCCGTTTTTACTATATAATAATACTTTTCGCTCTTTCTCATGCTATGTGGCTACCACACCTCAGTTCATGCAAAACCTCAAGGTCCTCGGTCAACCGCAAGGCACCAACTCCAACTAATAATTGAATATTTGAAAACCAAAACATTAATTTTACTACTTCTTTCTTGCCGATTGCTTTAACTTAGAAGGCTCTGTTTTGTAGCTTGTAGTGCCATCAAATACGTCAGCGCACGGTGTAAGTTTCCAAACGATACATGTAAACGTTTCTGAGAGAAGGGCGACAATTGTGACGATCAGTCATTACGTCATTACGAAACAAATGGCGAAACGGGAGATTTTCTTCCGTTTTTACAATATATTAACACTTTTCGCTCTTTCTCATGCTATGTGGCTACCAGACCTCAGTTCATGAAAAACCTCAAGGTCCTCGGTCAACTGCAAGGCACAAACTCTGGCTAATAATTGAATATTCGAAAACCAAAACATTAAATTTACTACTGCTTTCTTGCCGATTGCTTCAACTTAGAAGGCTCTGTTTTGTTGCTTGTAGTGCCATCGAATACCTCAGCGCACGGCGTAAGTTTCCAAACGATGAATGTAAACGTTTCTGAGAGAAGGGCGACAATTGTGACGATCAGTCATTACGTCATTTCGAAACAAAAGACGAAACGGGAGATTTTCTTCCGTTTTTACAATATATTAACACTTCTCGCTCTTTCTCATGCTGTGTGGCTACCAGACCTCAGTTCATGCAAAATCTCAAGGTCCTCGGTCAACTGCAAGGCACCAACTCCGGCTAATAATTGAATATTCGAAAACCAAAACATTAATTTTACTACTTCTTTCTTGCCGATTGCTTCAACTTAGAAGGCTCTGTTTTGTTGCTTGTAGTGCCATCGAATACGTCAGCGCACGACGTAAGTTTCCAAACGATAAATGTAAAGGTTTCTGAGACAAGGGCGACAATTGTGACGATCAGTCATTACGTCATTACGAAACAAAAGACGAAACGGGAGATTTTCTTCCGTTTTTACAATATATTAACACTTTTCGCTCTTTCTCATGCTATGTGGCTACCAGACCTCAGTTCATGCAAAACCTCAAGGTCCTCGGTCAACTGCAAGGCACAAACTCCTGCTAATAATTGAATATTCGAAAACCAAAACATTAATTTTACTACTTCATTCTTGCCGATTGCTTCAACTTAGAAGGCTCTGTTTTGTTGCTTGTAGTACCATCGAATACGTCAGCGCACGACGTAAGTTTCCAAACGATAAATGTAAACGTTTCTGAGAGAAGGGCGACAATTGTGTGGATCAGTTATTACGTCATTACGAAACAAAAGACGAAACGGGAGATTTTCTTCCGTTTTTACTATATAATAATAGTTTTCGCTCTTTCTCATGCTATGTGGCTACCAGACCTTAGTTCATGCAAAACCTCAAGGTCCTCGGTCAACTGCAAGGTACCAACTCCGGCTAATAATTGAACATTTGAAAACAAAAACATTAATTTTACTACTTCTTTCTTGCCGATTGCTTCAACTTAGAAGGCTCTGTTTTGTTGCTTGTAGTGCCATCGAATACGTCAGCGCACGGCGTAAGTTTCCAAACGATAAATGTAAACGTTTCTGAGAGAAGGGCGACAATTGTGACGATCAGTCATTACGTCATTACGAAACAAAAGACGAAACGGGAGATTTTTTCCGTTTTTACAATATATTAACACTTTTCGCTCTTTCTCATGCTATGTGGCTACCAGACCTCAGTTCATGCAAAACCTCAAGGTCGTCGGTCAACTGCAAGGCACCAACTCCGGCTAATAATTGAATATTCGAAAACAAAAACATTAATTTTACTATTTCTTTCATGCCGATTGCTACAACTTAGAAGGCTCTGTTTTGTTGCTTGTAGTGCCATCCAATACGTCAGCGCACGACGTAAGTTTCCAAACGATAAATGTAAACGTTTCTGAGAGAAGGGTGACAATTGTGACGATCAGTCATTACGTCATTACGAAACAAAAGACGAAACGGGAGATTTTCTTCCGTTTTTACAATATATTAACACTTTTCGCTCTTTCTCATGCTATGTGGCTACCAGACCTCAGTTCATGCAAGACCTCAAGGTCCTCGGATAACTGCAATGCACCAACTCCGGCTAATAATTGAATATTCGAAAACCAAAACATTAATTTTACTACTTCTTGCTTGCCGATTGCTTCAACTTAGAAGGCTCTGTATTGTTGCTTGTAGTGCCATCGAATACGTCAGCGCACGACATAAGTTTCCAAACGATAAATGTAAAGGTTTCTGAGAGAAGGGCGACAATTCTGACGATCAGTCATTACGTCATTACGAAACAAAAGACGAAACGGTAGATTTTCTTCCGTTTTTACAATATATTAACACTTTTCGCTCTTTCTCAAGCTTTGTGGCTACCAGACCTCAGTTAATGCAAAACCTCAAGGTCCTCGGTCAACTGCATGGCACTAACTCCGGCTAATAATTGAATATTCAAAAACCAAAACATTAATTTTACTACTTCTTTCTTGCCGAATGCTTCAACTTAGAAGGCTCTGTTTTGTTGCTTGTAGTGCCATCAAATACGTCAGCGCACGACGTAAGTTTCCAAACGATACATGTAAACGTTTCTGAGAGAAGGGCGACAATTGTGACGTTCAGTAATTACTTCATTACGAAAGAAAAGACGAAACGGGAGAATTTCATCCGTTTTTACCATATATTAATACTTTTCGCTCTTTCTCATGCTATGTGGCTACCACACCTCAGTTCATGACAAACCTCAAGGTCCTCGGTCAACTGCAAGGCACCAACTCTGGCTAATAATTGAATATTCGAAAACCAAAACATTAATTTTACTACTTCTCTCTTGCCGATTGATTCAACTTAGAAGGCTCTGTTTTGTTGCTTGTAGTGCCATCGAATACGTCAGCGCACGGTGTAAGTTTCCAAACGATAAATGTAAACGTTTCTGATAGAAGGGCGACAATTTTGACGATCAGTCATTACGTCATTACAAAACAAAAGACGAAACGAGAGATTTTCTTCCGTTTTTACTTAATATTAACACATTTCGCTCTTTCTCATGCTACGTGGCTACCAGACCTCAGTTCATGCAAAACCTCAAGTTCCTCCATCAACTGCAAGGCACCAACTCTGGCTAATAATTGAATATTCGAAAACCAAAACATTAATTTTACTACTTCTTTCTTGCCGATTGCTTCAACTTAGAAGGTTCTGTTTTGTTGCTTGTAGTGCCATCGAATACGTCAGCGCACGGAGTAAGTTTCCAAACGATAAATGTAAAGGTTTCTGAGAGAAGGGCGACAATTGTGACGATCAGTCATTACGTCATTACGAAACAAAGACGAAACGGCAGATTTTCTTCCGTTTTTACAATATATTAACACTTTTCGCTCTTTCTCATGCTATGTGGCTACCAGATCTCAGTTCATGCAAAACCTCAAGGTCCTCGGTCAACTGCAAGGCACCAACTCCGGATAATAATTTAATATTCGAAAACCAAAACATTAATTTTACTACTTCTTTCTTGCCGATTGTTTCAACTTAGAAGGCTCTGTTTTGTTGCTTGTAGTGCCATCGAATACGACAGTGCACACCATAAGTTTTCAAACGATAAATGTAAACGTTTCTGAGAGAAGGGCGACAATTGTGACGATCAGTCATTACGTCATTACGAAACAAAAGACGAAACGGGAGATTTTCTTCCGTTTTTACTATATATTAACACTTTTCGCCCTTTCTCATGCTATGTGGCTACCAGACCTCAGTTCATGCAAAACCTCATGGTCCTCGGTCAACTGCAAGGCACCAACTCCGGCTAATAATTGAATATTCGAAAACCAAAACATTAATTTTACTACTTCTTTCTTGCCGATTGCTTCATCTTAGAAGGATCTGTTATCATGCTTGTAGTGCCATCGAATACGTCAGCGCAGGACGTAAGTTTCGAATCGATAAATGTAAACGTTTCTGAGAGAAGGGCGATAATTGTGACGATCAGTCATTACGTCATTACGAAACAAAAGACGAAACGGGAGATTTTCTTCCGTTTTTACAATATATTAACACTTTTCACTCTTTCTCATGCTATGTGGCTACCAGACCTAAGTTCATGCAAAACCTCAAGGTCCTCGGACAACTGCAAGGCACCAACTCCGGCTAATAATTGAATATTCGAAAACCAAAACATTAATTTTACTACTTCTTTCTTGCCGATTGCTTCTACTTAGAAGGCTCTGTTTTGTTGCTTGTAGTGCCATCGAATACGTCAGCGCACGGCGGAACTTTCCAAACGATAAATGTAAAGGTTTCTGAGAGAAGGGCGACAATTGTGACGATCAGTCATTACGTCATTACGAAACAAAAGACGAAACGGGTGATTTTCTTGCGTTTTTACAATATATTAACACTTTTCGCTCTTTCTCATGCTATGTGGCTACCAGACCTCAGTTCATGCAAAACCTCAAGGTCCTCGGTCAACTGCAAGGCACCAACTCCGGCTAATAATTGAATATTCGAAAACCAAAACGTTAATTTTACTAGTTTTTTCTTGCCGATTGCTTCAACTTAGAAGGCTCTGTTTTGTTGCTTGTAGTGCCATTGAATACGTCAGCGCACGGCGTAAGTTTCCAAACGATAAATGTAAACGTTTCTGAGGGAAGGGCGACAATTGTGACGATCAGTCACTACGTCTTTACGAGACAAAAGACGAAACGGGAGATTTTCTTCCGTGTTTGCAATATATTAACACTTTTCGCTCTTTCTCATGCTATGTGGCTACCAGACCTCAGTTCATGCAAAACCTCAAGTCCTCGGTCAACTGCAAGGCACCAACTCCGGCTAATAATTGAATATTCGAAAACAAAACATTAATTCTACTACTTCTTTCTTGCCGATTGCTTCAACTTAGAAGGCTCTGTTTTGTTGCTTGTAGTGCCATCGAATACGTCAGCGCACGGCATAAGTTTCCAAACAATAAATGTAAACGTTTCTGAGAGAAGGGCGACCATTGTGACGATCAGTCATTACGTCATTACGAAACAAAAGACGAAACGGGAGATTTTCTTACGTTTTTACATTATATTAACACTTTTCGCTCTTTCTCATGCTGTGTGGCTACCAGACCTCAGTTCATGCAAGACCTCAAGGTCCTCGGATAACTGCAATGCACCAACTCCGGCTAATAATTGAATATTCGAAAACCAAAACATTAATTTTACTACTTCTTTCTTGCCGATTGCTTCAACTTAGAAGGCTCTGTATTGTTGCTTGTAGTGCCATCGAATACGTCAGCGCACGACATAAGTTTCCAAACGATAAATGTAAAGGTTTCTGAGAGAAGGGCGACAATTCTGACGATCAGTCATTACGTCATTACGAAACAAAAGACGAAACGGTAGATTTTCTTCCGTTTTTACAATATATTAACACTTTTCGCTCTTTCTCAAGCTATGTGGCTACCAGACCTCAGTTAATGCAAAACCTCAAGGTCCTCGGTCAACTGCATGGCACCAACTCCGGCTAATAATTGAATATTCAAAAACCAAAACATTAATTTTACTACTTCTTTCTTGCCGAATGCTTCAACTTAGAAGGCTCTGTTTTGTTGCTTGTAGTGCCATCAAATACGTCAGCGCACGACGTAAGTTTCCAAACGATACATGTAAACGTTTCTGAGAGAAGGGCGACAATTGTGACGATCAGTCATTACTTCATTACGAAAGAAAAGACGAAACGGGAGAATTTCATCCGTTTTTACCATATATTAATACTTTTCGCTCTTTCTCATGCTATGTGGCTACCACACCTCAGTTCATGACAAACCTCAAGGTCCTCGGTCAACTGCAAGGCACCAACTCTGGCTAATAATTGAATATTCGAAAACCAAAACATTAATTTTACTACTTCTCTCTTGCCGATTGATTCAACTTAGAAGGCTCTGTTTTGTTGCTTGTAGTGCCATCGAATACGTCAGCGCACGGTGTAAGTTTCCAAACGATAAATGTAAACGTTTCTGATAGAAGGGCGACAATTGTGACGATCAGTCATTACGTCATTACGAAACAAAAGACGAAACGGGAGATTTTCTTCCGTTTTTACAATATATTAACACTTTTCGTTCTTTCTCATGCTATGTGGCTACTAGACCTCAGTTCATGCAGAACCTCAAGGTCCTCGGACAACTGCAAGGCACCAACTCCGGCTAATAATTGAATATTAGATAACCAAAACATTAATTTTACTATTTCTTTCTTTCCGATTGCTTCAACTAAGAAGGCTCTGTTTTGTTGCTTGTAGTGCCATCGAATACGTCAGCGCACGACGAAAGTTTCCAAACGATAAATGTAAACGTTTCTGAGAGTAGGGCGACAATTGTGACGATCAGTCATTACGTCATTACGAAACAAAAGACGATACCGGAGATTTTCTTCCGTTTTTACCATATATTAATACTTTTCGCTCTTTCTCATGCTATGTGGCTACCACACCTCAGTTCATGAAAAACCTCAAGGTCCTTGGTCAACTGCAAGGCACCAACTTTGGCTAATAATTGAATATTCGAAAACCAAAACATTAATTTTACTACTTCTCTCTTGCCGATTGCTTCAACTTAGAAGGCTCTGTTTTGTTGCTTGTAGTGCCATCGAATACGTCAGCGCACGGCGTAAGTTTCCAAACGATAAATGTAAACGTTTCTGAGAGAAGGGCGACAATTGTGACGATGAGCCATTACGTCATTACGAAACAAAAGACGAAACTGGAGATTTTCTTCCGTTTTTACAATATATTAACACTTTTCGCTCTTTCTCATGCTATGTGGCTACCAGACCTAAATTCATGCAAAACCTCAAGGTCCTCGGTCAACTGCAAGGCACCAACTCCGGCTAATAATTGAATATTCGAAAACCAAAGCATTAATTTTACTACTTCTTTCTTGCCGATTGCTTCATCTTAGAAGGATCTGTTATCATGCTTGTAGTGCCATCGAATACGTCAGCGCACGACGTAAGTTTCGAATCGATAAATGTAAACGTTTCTGAGAGAAGGGCGACAATTGTGACGATCAGTCATTACGTCATTACGAACCAAAAGACGAAACGGGAGATTTTCTTCCGTTTTTACAATATATTAACACTTTTCACTCTTTCTCATGCTATGTGGCTACCAGACCTAAGTTCATGCAAAACCTCAAGGTCCTCGGACAACTGCAAGGCACCAACTCCGGCTAATAATTGAATATTCGAAAACCAAAACATTAATTTTACTACTTCTTTCTTGCCGATTGCTTCTACTTAGAAGGCTCTGTTTTGTTGCTTGTAGTGCCATCGAATACGTCAGCGCACGGCGGAACTTTCCAAACGATAAATGTAAAGGTTTCTGAGAGAAGGGCGACAATTGTGACGATCAGTCATTACGTCATTACGAAACAAAAGACGAAACGGGTGATTTTCTTGCGTTTTTACAATATATTAACACTTTTCGCTCTTTCTCATGCTATGTGGCTACCAGACCTCAGTTCATGCAAAACCTCAAGGTCCTCGGTCAACTGCAAGGCACCAACTCCGGCTAATAATTGAATATTCGAAAACCAAAACATTAATTTTACTAGTTCTTTCTTGCCGATTGCTTCAACTTAGAAGGCTCTGTTTTGTTGCTTGTAGTGCCATTGAATACGTCAGCGCACGGCGTAAGTTTCCAAACGATAAATGTAAACGTTTCTGAGGGAAGGGCGACAATTGTGACGATCAGTCACTACGTCTTTACGAGACAAAAGACGAAACGGGAGATTTTCTTCCGTGTTTGCAATATATTAACACTTTTCGCTCTTTCTCATGCTATGTGGCTACCAGACCTCAGTTCATGCAAAACCTCAAGTCCTCGGTCAACTGCAAGGCACCAACTCCGGCTAATAATTGAATATTCGAAAACAAAACATTAATTCTACTACTTCTTCCTTGCCGATTGCTTCAACTTAGAAGGCTCTGTTTTGTTGCTTGTAGTGCCATCGAATACGTCAGCGCACGGCATAAGTTTCCAAACGATAAATGTAAACGTTTCTGAGAGAAGGGCGACAATTGTGACGATCAGTCATTACGTCATTACGAAACAAAAGACGAAACGGGAGATTTTCTTACGTTTTTACATTATATTAACACTTTTCGCTCTTTCTCATGCTATGTGGCTACCAGACCTAAATTCATGCAAAACCTCAAGGTCCTCGGTTAACTGCAAGGCACCAACTCCGGCTAATAATTGAATATTCGAAAACCAAAACATTATTTTTGCTACTTCTTTCTTGCCGATTGCTTCAACTTAGGAGGCTCTGTTTTGTTGCTTGTAGTGCCATCGAATACGTCAGCGCACGGCGTAAGTTTCCAAACGATAAATGTAAACGTTTCTGAGAGAAGGGCGACAATTGTGGCGATCAGTCATTACGTCATTACAAAACAAAAGACGAAACGGGAGATTTTCTTTCGTTTTTACTATATATTAACACTTTTCGCTCTTTCTCATGCTATGTGGCTACCAGACCTCAGTTCATGAAAAACCTCAAGGTCCTCGGTCAACTGCAAGGCACCAACTCCGACTAATAATTGAATATTCGAAAACCAAAACATTAATTTTACTACTTCTTTCTTGCCGATTGCTTCAACTTAGATGGCTCTGTTTTGATGCTTGTAGTGCCATCGAATACGTCAGCGCACGGCGTAAGTTTCCAAACTATAAATGTAAAGGTTTCTGAGAGAAGGGCGACAATTTTGACGATCAGTCATTACGTCATTACAAAACAAAAGACGAAACGAGAGATTTTCTTCCGTTTTTACTTAATATTAACACATTTCGCTCTTTCTCATGCTACGTGGCTACCAGACCTCAGTTCATGCAAAACCTCAAGTTCCTCCATCAACTGCAAGGCACCAACTCTGGCTAATAATTGAATATTCGAAAACCAAAACATTAATTTTACTACTTCTTTCTTGCCGATTGCTTCAACTTAGAAGGTTCTGTTTTGTTGCTTGTAGTGCCATCGAATACGTCAGCGCACGGAGTAAGTTTCCAAACGATAAATGTAAAGGTTTCTGAGAGAAGGGCGACAATTGTGACGATCAGTCATTACGTCATTACGAAACAAAGACGAAACGGCAGATTTTCTTCCGTTTTTACAATATATTAACACTTTTCGCTCTTTCTCATGCTATGTGGCTACCAGATCTCAGTTCATGCAAAACCTCAAGGTCCTCGGTCAACTGCAAGGCACCAACTCCGGATAATAATTTAATATTCGAAAACCAAAACATTAATTTTACTACTTCTTTCTTGCCGATTGTTTCAACTTAGAAGGCTCTGTTTTGTTGCTTGTAGTGCCATCGAATACGACAGTGCACACCATAAGTTTTCAAACGATAAATGTAAACGTTTCTGAGAGAAGGGCGACAATTGTGACGATCAGTCATTACGTCATTACGAAACAAAAGACGAAACGGGAGATTTTCTTCCGTTTTTACTATATATTAACACTTTTCGCCCTTTCTCATGCTATGTGGCTACCAGACCTCAGTTCATGCAAAACCTCATGGTCCTCGGTCAACTGCAAGGCACCAACTCCGGCTAATAATTGAATATTCGAAAACCAAAACATTATTTTTGCTACTTCTTTCTTGCCGATTGCTTCAACTTAGAGGGCTCTGTTTTTTGCTTGTAGTGCCATCGAATACGTCAGCGCACGGCGTAAGTTTCCAATCGATAAATGTAAACGTTTCTGAGAGAAGGGCGACAATTGTGACGATCAGTCATTACGTCATTACTAAACAAAGGAAGAAACGGGAGATTTTCTTCCGTTTTTACTATATATTAACACTTTTCGCTCTCTCTCATGCTATGTGGCTACCAGACCCCAGTTCATGCAAAACCTCAAGGTCCTCGGTCAACTGCAAGGCATCAACTCCGGCTAATAATTGAATATTCGAAAACCAAAACATTATTTTTGCTACTTCTTTCTTGCCGATTGCTTCAACTTAGAAGGCTCTGTTTTCATGCTTGTAGTGCCACCGAATACGTCAGCGCACGACGTAAGTTTCCAATCGATAAATGTAAACGTTTCTGAGAGAAGGGCGACAATTGTGACGATCAGTCATTACTTCATTACGAAACAAAAGACGAAACGGGAGATTTTCTTCCGTTTTTACAATATATTAACACTTTTCGCTCTTTCTCATGCTATGTGGCTACCAGACCTCAGTTCATGCAAAACCTCAATGTCGTCGGTCAGCTGCAAGGCACAAACTCCGGCTAATAATTGAATATTCGAAAACCAAAACATTATTTTTGCTACTTCTTTCTTGCCGATTGCTTCAACTTAGAAGGCTCTGTTTTGTTGCTTGTAGTGCCATCGACTACGTCAGCGCACGGCGTTAGTTTGCAAACGATATATGTAAAGGTTTCTGAGAGAAGGGCGGCAATTATGACGATCAGTCATTACGTCATTACGAAACAAAAGACGAAACGGGAGATTTTCTTCCGTTTTTACAATATATTAACACTTTTCGCTCTCTCTCATGCTATGTGGCTACCAGACCCCAGTTCATGCAAAACCTCAAGGTCCTCGGTCAACAGCACGGCACCTACTCCGGCTAATAATTGATTATTCGAAAACCAAAACATTAATTTTACTACTTCTTTCTTACCGATTGCTTCAACTTAGAAGGCTCAGTTTTGTTGCTTGTAGTGCCATCGAATACCTCAGCACCCGCCGTCAGTTTCCAAACGATAAATATAAACGTTTCTGAAAGAAGGGCGACAATTGTGACGAACTGTCATTACGTCATTACGAAACAAAAGACGAAGCGGGAGATTTTCTTCCGTTTTTACGATATATTAACACTTTTCACACTTTCTCAAGCTCTGTGGCTTCTATACCACAAATCATGCAAAACCTCAAGGTCCTCGGTCAACTGCAAGGCACTAACTCCGGCTAATAAATGAATTTTCGAAAACCAAAACATTAATTTTACTACTTCTTTCTTGCGATTGTTTCAACTTAGAAGGCTCTGTTGTGTTGCTTGTAGTGCCATCGAAAATCACAGCACCCGCCGTAAGTTTCCAAACGATAAATGTAAACGTTTCTGTGAGAAGGGCGACAATTGTGACGATCTGTCATTACGTCATTACGAAACAAAAGACGAAACGGGAGATTTTCTTCCGTTTTTACTACATATTAACACTTTTCACACTTTCTCAAGCTCTGTGGCGGCGAGACCTCAGTTCATGCAAAACCTCAAGGTCTTCGGTCAACTGCAAGGCACTAACTCCGGATAATAATTGAATTTTCGAAAACCAAAACATTAATTTTACTACTTCTTTCTTGCCGATTGCTTCAACTTAGAAGGGTCTGTTTTGTTGCTTGTAGTGGCATCGAATACGTCAGCGCACAGCGTAAGTTTCCAAACGATAAATACAAACGTTTCTGAGAGAGGGGCGACAATAGTGACGATTGTGCATTACGTCATTACGAAACAAAAGAAGAAACGGGAGATTTTCTTCCGTTTTTACAATATATTAACACTTTTCGCTCTTTCTAATGCTATGTGGCTACCAGACCTCAGTTCATGCTAAACCTCAAGGTCCTCGGTCAACTGCAAGGCACCAACTCCGGCTAATAATTGAATATTCGAAAACCAAAACTTTAATTTTACTACTTCATTCTTGCCGATTGCTTCAACTTAGAAGGCTCTGTTTTGTTGCTTGTAGTGCCATCGAATACCTCAGCGCATGGCGTAAGTTTCCAAACGGTAAATGTAAACGTTTCTGAGAGAAGGGCGACAATTGTGACGATCAGTCATTACGTCATTACGAAACAAAAGACGGAACGGGAGATTTTCTTCCGTTTTTACAATATATTAACACTTTTCGCTCTTTCTCATGCTATGTGGCTACCAGACCTCAGTTCATGCAAAACCTCAAGGTCCTCTGTCAACTGCAATGCACCAACTCTGGCTAATAATTGAATATTCGAAAACCAAAACATAACATTTACTACTTCTTTCTTGCCGATTGCTTCAACTTAGAAGGCTCTGTTTTGTTTCTTGTAGTGCCATCGAATACCTCAGCACACGGCGTAAGTTTCCAAACGATAAATGTAAACGTTTCTGAGAGAAGGGCGACAATTGTGACGATCAGTCATTACGTCATTACGAAACAAAAGAGGAAACGGGAGATTTTCTTCCGTTTTTACTATATATTAATACTTTTCGCTCTTTCTCATGCTATGTGGCTACCAGACCTCAGTTCGTGCAAAACCTCAAGGTCCTCGGTCAATTGCAAGGCACCAACTCCGGCTAATAATTGAATATTCGAAAACCAAAACATTAATTTTACTACTTCTTTCTTGAAGATTGCTTCAACTTAGAAGGCTCTGTTTTGTTGCTTGTAGTGCCATCGAATACGTCAGCGCACGGCGTAAGTTTCCAAACGATAAATGTAAACGTTTCTGAGAGAAGGGAGACAATTGTGACGATCAGTCATTACGTCATTACGAAACAAAAGACGAAACGGGAGATTTTCTTCCGCTTTTACAATATGTTAACACTTTTCGCTCTTTCTCATGCTATGTGGCTACCAGACCTAAATTCATGCAAAACCTCAAGGTCCTCGGTCAACTGCAAGGCACCAACTCCGGCTAATAATTGAATATTCGAAAACCAAAACATAAATTTTACTACTTCTTTCTTGCCGATTGCTTCAACTTAGAAGGCTCTGTTTTGTTGCTTGTAGCGCCATCGAATACGTCAGGGCACGACGTAAGTTTCCAAACGATAAATGTAAACGTTTCTGCGAGAAGGGCGACAATTGTGACGATCAGTCATTACGTCATTACGAAACAAAAGACGAAACGGGAGATTTTCTTCCGTTTTTACAATATATTAACACTTTTCGCTCTTTTTCATGCTATGTGGCTACCAGAGCTCAGATCATGCTAAGCCTCAAGGTCCTCGGTCAACTGCAAGGCACCAACTCCGGCTAATAATTGAATATTTGAAAACCAAAACATTAATTTTACTTCTTCTTTCTTGCCGATTACTTCAACTTAGAAGGCTCTGTTTTATTGCTTGTAGTGCCATCGAATACGTCAGCGCACGACGTAAGTTTCCAAACGATAAATGTAAACGTTTCTGAGCGAAGGGCGACAATTGTGACGATCAGTCACTACGTCATTACAAAACAAAAGACGAAACTCGAGATTTTCTTCCGTTTTTACTATATATTAACACTTTACGCTCTTTCTTATGCTATGTGGCTACCAGACTTCAGTTCATGCAAAACCTCAAGGTCCTCGGTTAATTGCGAGGCACCAACTCTGGCTAATAATTGAATATTCGAAAACCCAAACATTACATTTACTACTCCTTTCTTGCCGATTCCTTCAACTTAGAAAGCTCGATTCTGTTGCTTGCAGTGCCATCGAATACCACACCACACGGCGTAAGTTTACAAACGATAAATGTAAACGTTTCTGAGAGAAGGGCGACAATTATGACGATCAGTCATTACGTCATTACGAAACAAAAGACGAGACGCGAGATTTTCGTCGGTTTTTACTATATATTAACACTTTTCGCTTTTTCTCATGCTATGTGGTTTCCAGACCTCAGTTCATGCAAAACCTCAAGGTCCTCTGTCAAATGCAATGCACCAACTCTGGCTAATAATTGAATATTCGAAAACCAAAACATAACATTTACTACTTCTTTCTTACCGATTGCTTCAACTTAGAAGGCTCTGTTTTGTTTCTTGTAGTGCCATCGAATACCTCAGCACACGGCGTAAGTTACCAAACGATAAATGTAAACGTTTCTGAGAGAAGGGCGACAATTGTGACGATCAGTCACTACGTCATTACGAAACAAAAAACGAAATGGGAGATTTTCTTCCGTTTTTACTATATATTAACACTTTTCACACTTTCTCAAGCTCTGTGGCGGCGAGACCTCACATCATGAAAAACCTCAAGGTCCTCGGTCAACTGCAAGGCACTAACTCCGGCTAATAATTGAATTTTCGAAAACCAAAACATTACTTTTACTACTTCCTTCAAGTCGATTGCTTCATCTTATTAGGCTCTGTTTTGTTGCTTGTAGTGCCATCGAATACCTCAGCACACGGCGTAAGTTTCCAAACGATAAATGTAAAGGTTTCTGAGAGAAGGGCGACAATAGTGACGATCAGTCATTACGTCATTACGAAACAATAGACGAAACGGTAGATTTTCTTCCGTTTTTACAATATATTAACACTTTTCGTTCTTTCTCATGCTATGTGGCTACCAGACCTCAGTTCATGCAAAACCTCAAGTTCCTCGGTCAACTGCCAGGCACGAACTCCGGCTAATAATTGAATATTCGAAAACCAAAACATTAATTTTACTTCTTCTTTCTTGCCGATAGCCTCAAATTAGAAGGTTCTGTTTTGTTGCTTGTAGTGCCATCGAATACGTCAGCGCACGGCGTAAGTTGCCAAACGATAAATGTAAAGGTTTCTGAGAGAAGGGTCGCAATTGTGACGATCAGTCATTACGTCATTACGAAACAAGAGAGGAAACGGGAGATTTCCTTCCGTTTTTACAATATATTAACACTTTTCGCTCTTTCTCATGCTATGTGGTTACCAGACCTCAGTTCATGCAAAACCTCAAGGTCCTCGGTCAACTGCAAGGAACCAACTCCGGCTAATAATTGAATATTCGAAAACCAAAACATTAATTTTACTACTTCTTTCTTGCCGATTGCTTCAATTTAGAATTCTCTGTTTTGTTTGCTTGTAGTGCCATCGAACACGTCAGCGCACGTCGTAAGTTTCCAAACGATAAATGTAAACGTTTCTGAGAGAAGGGCGACAATTGTGACGATCAGTCATTACGTCATTACGAAACATAAGACGAAACGGGATATTTTCTTCCGCTTCTACAATATATTAACACTTCTCGTTCATTCTCATGCTATGTGGCTACCAGACCTCAGTTCATGCAAAACCTCAAGGTCCTCGGTCAACTGCAAGGCACCAACTCCGGCTAATAATTGAATATTCGAAAACCAAAACATTAATTTAACTACGTCTTTCTTGCCGATTGCTTCAACTTAGAAGGCTCTGTTTTGTTGCTTGTAGTGCCATCGAATACGTCAGCGCACGACGTAAGTTTCCAAACGATAAATGTAAAGGTTTCTGAGAGAAGTGCGACAATTGTGACGATCAGTCATTACGTCATTACGAAACAAAAGACGAAACGGGAGACTTTCTTCCGGTTTTACAATATATTAACACTTTTCGCACTTTGTCATGCTATGTGGCTACCAGACCTCAGATCATGCTAAGCCTCAAGGTCCTCGGTCAACTGCAAGGCACCAACTCCGGCTAATAATTGAATACTCGAAAACCAAAGCATTACATTTACTACTCCTTTCTTGCCGATTCCTTCAACTTAGAAGGCTCTCTTCTGTTGCTTGCAGTGCCATCGAATACCTCAGCACACGGCGTAAGTTTCCAAACGATAAATGTAAACGTTTCTGAGAGAAGGGCGACAATTATGACGATCAGTCATTACGTCATTACGAAACAAAAGACGAGACGCGAGATTTTCTTCGGTTTTTGCTATATATTAACACTTTTCGCTCTTTCTCATGCTATGTGGTTTCCAGACCTCAGTTCATGCAAAACCTCAAGGTCCTCTGTCAACTGCAATGCACCAACTCTGGCTAATAATTGAATATTCGAAAACCAAAACAGAACATTTACTATTTCTTTCTTGCCGATTGCTTCAAATTAGAAGGCTCTGTTTTGTTTCTTGTAGTGCCATCGAATATCTCAGCATACGGCGTAAGTTTCCAAACGATAAATGTAAACGTTTCTGAGAGAAGGGCGACAATTTTGACGATCAGTCATTACGTCATTACGAAACAAAACACGAAACGGGAGATTTACTTCCGTTTTTACTATATATTAACACTTTTAACACTTTCTCAAGCTCTGTAGCGGCGAGACCTCACTTCATGCATAACCTCAAGGTCCTCGCTCAACTGCAAGGCACTAGCTCCGGCTAATAATTGAATTTTCGAAATCCAAAACATTGCTTTTACTACTTCCTTCTAGCAGATTGCTTCATCTTAGAAGGCTCTGTTTTGTTGCTTGTAGTGCCATCGAATACCTCAGCACAAGGCGTAAGTTTCCAAACGATAAATGTAACCGTTTCTGAGAGAAGGGCGACAATTGTGACGATCAGTCACTACGTCATTACAAAACAAAGGACGAAACGGGAGATTTTCTTCCGTTTTTACTACATATTAACACTTTTCAGACTTTCTCAAGCTCTAAAGCATCGAGAACTCAGTTCATGCAAAACCTCAAGGTCCTCGGACAACTGCAAAGCACTAACTCCGGCTAATAATTGAATTTTCGAAAATTAAAATATTAATATTACTACTTCCTTCTTGCCGATTGCTTCAACTTAGAAGGCTCTGTTTTGTTGCTTGTAGTGCCATCGAATACCTCAGCGCACGGCGTAAGTTTCCAAACGATAAATGTAAACGTTTCTGAGAGAAGGGCGACAATTGTGACGATCAGTCATTACGTCATTACGAAACAAAAGACGAAACGGGAGATTTTCTTCCGTTTTTACAATATATTAACACTTTTCGCTCTTTCTCATGCTATGTGGTTACCAGACCTCAGTTCATGCAAAACCTCAAGGTCCTCGGTCAACTGCAAGGAACCAACTCTGGCTAATAATTGAATATTCGAAAACCAAAACATTAATTTTACTACTTCGTTCTTGCCGATTGCTTCAACTTAGAAGGCTCTGTTTTGTTGCTTGTAGTGCCATCGAATACGGCAGCGCACGACGTAAGTATCCAAACGATAAAAGTAAACGCTTCTGAGAGAAGGGCGAATATTGTGACGATCAGTCATTAAGACATTACGAAACAAAAGACGAAACGGGAGATTTTCTTCCGTTTTTACTATATATTAATACTTTTCGCTCTTTCTCATTCTATGTGGCTACCAGACCTCAGTTCATGCAAAACCTCAAGGTCCTCGGTCAACTGCAAGGCACCAACTCCGGCTAATAATTGAATATTCGAACCAAAACATAATTTTACTACTTCTTTCTTGCCGATTGCTTCAATTTAGAATTCTCTGTTTTGTTGCTTGTAGTGCCATCGAATACGTCAGCGCACGACGTAAGTTTCCAAACGATAAATGTAAACGTTTCTGAGAGAAGTGCGACAATTGTGACGATCAGTCATTACGTCATTACGAAACAAAAGACGAAACGGGAGACTTTCTTCCGTTTTTACAATATATTAACACTTTTCGCTCTTTCTCATGCTATGTGGCTACCAGACCTCAGTTCATGCAAAACCTCAAGGTCCTCAGTCAACTTCAGGCACCAACTCCGGCTAGCAATTGAATATTCGAAAACCAAAACATTAATTTTACTACTTCTTTCTTGCCGATTGCTACAACTTTGAAGGCTCTGTTTTGTTGCTTGTAGTGCCATCGAATACGTCAGCGCACGACGTAAGTTTCCAAACGATAAATGTAAACGTTTCTGAGAGAAGGGCGACAATTGTGACGATCAGTCATTACGTCATTACGAAACAAATGACGAAACGGGAGATTTTCTTCCGTTTTTACAATATATTAACACTTTTCGCTCTTTCTCATGCTATGTGGCTACCAGACCTAAAATCATGCAAAACCTCAAGGTCCTCGGTCAACTGCAAGGCACCAACTCCGGATAATAATTGAATGTTCGAAAACCAAAACATTAACTTTACTACTTCTTTCTTGCTGATTGCTTCAAATTAGAAGGCTCTGTTTTGTTGCTTGTAGTGCCATCGAATACATCAGCGCACGGCGTAAGTTTCCAAACGATAAATGTAAACGTTTCTGAGAGATGGGCGACAATTGTGACGATCAGTCATTACATCATTACGAAACAAAAGACGAAACGGGAGATTTTCTTCCGTTTTTACAATATATTAACACTTTTCGTTCTTTCTCATGCTATGTGGCGACCAGACCTCAGTTCACGCAAACCCTCAAGGTCCTCGGTCAACTGCAAGGCACCAACTCCGGCTAATAATTTAATATTCCAAAACCAAAACATTAATTTTACTACTTCTTTCTTGCCGATTGCTTCAACTTAGAAGGTTCTGTTTTGTTGCTTGTAGTGCCATCGAATACGTCAGCGCACGACGTAAGTTTCCAAACGATAAATGTAAACGTTTCTGAGGGAAGGGCGAAAATTGTGACAATCAGTCATGACGTCATTACGAAACAAAAGACGAAACGGGAAATTTTCTTCCGTTTTTACAATATATTAACACTTTTCGCTCTTTCTCATGCTATGTGGCTACCAGACCTCAGTTCATGCAAAACCTCAAGGTCCTCAGTCAACTGCAGGCACCAACTCCGGCTAGCAATTGAATATTCGAAAACCAAAACATTAATTTTACTACTTCTTTCTTGCCGATTGCTACAACTTAGAAGGCTCTGTTTTGTTGCTTGTAGTGCCATCGAATACGTCAGCGCACGACGTAAGTTTCCAAACGATAAATGTAAACGTTTCTGAGAGAAGGGCGACAATTGTGACGATCAGTCATTACGTCATTACGAAACAAATGACGAAACGGGAGATTTTCTTCCGTTTTTACAATATATTAACACTTTTCGCTCTTTCTCATGCTATGTGGCTACCAGACCTAAAATCATGCAAAACCTCAAGGTCCTCGGTCAACTGCAAGGCACCAACTCCGGATAATAATTGAATGTTCGAAAACCAAAACATTAACTTTACTACTTCTTTCTTGCTGATTGCTTCAAATTAGAAGGCTCTGTTTTGTTGCTTGTAGTGCCATCGAATACATCAGCGCACGGCGTAAGTTTCCAAACGATAAATGTAAACGTTTCTGAGAGATGGGCGACAATTGTGACGATCAGTCATTATGTCTTTACGAAACAAAAGACGAAACGGGAGATTTTCTTCCGTTTTTACAATATATTAACACTTTTCGTTCTTTCTCATGCTATGTGGCGACCAGACCTCAGTTCACGCAAACCCTCAAGGTCCTCGGTCAACTGCAAGGCACCAACTCCGGCTAATAATTTAATATTCCAAAACCAAAACATTAATTTTACTACTTCTTTCTTGCCGATTGCTTCAACTTAGAAGGCTCTGTTGTGTTGCTTGTAGTGCCATCGAAAATCACAGCACCCGCCGTAAGTTTCCAAACGATAAATGTAAACGTTTCTGTGAGAAGGGCGACAATTGTGACGATCTGTCATTACGTCATTACGAAACAAAAGACGAAACGGGAGATTTTCTTCCGTTTTTACTACATATTAACACTTTTCACACTTTCTCAAGCTCTGTGGCGGCGAGACCTCAGTTCATGCAAAACCTCAAGGTCTTCGGTCAACTGCAAGGCACTAACTCCGGATAATAATTGAATTTTCGAAAACCAAAACATTAATTTTACTACTTCTTTCTTGCCCATTGCTTCAACTTTGAAGGCTCTGATTTGTTGCTTGTAGTGCCATCGAATACCTCAGCACCCGCCGTAAGTTTCCAAACGATAAATATAAACGTTTTTGAGAGAAGGGCGACAGTTGTGACGATCAGTCATTACGTCATTACGAAACAAAAGACGAAATGGCAGATTTTCTTTCGTTTTTACTATGTATTATTCCTTTCCGCTCTTTGTCATCCTAAGTGGCTACGAGACCTCAGTTGATGCAAAAGCCTCAAGGTCCTCGGTGAACTGCAAGGCACTAACTCCGCCTAATAATTGAATATTCGAAAACCAAAACATTAATTTTACTACTTCTTTCTTGCCGATTGCTTCAACTTAGAAGGGTCTGTTTTGTTGCTTGTAGTGGCATCGAATACATCAGCGCACAGCGTAAGTTTCCAAACGATAAATACAAACGTTTCTGAGAGAGGGGCGACAATAGTGACGATTGTGCATTACGTCATTACGAAACAAAAGAAGAAACGGGAGATTTTCTTCCGTTTTTACAATATATTAACACTTTTCGCTCTTTCTCATGCTATGTGGCTACCAGACCTCAGTTCATGCTAAACCTCAAGGTCCTCGGTCAACTGCAAGGCACCAACTCCGGCTAATAATTGAATATTCGAAAACCAAAACTTTAATTTTACTACTTCATTCTTGCCGATTGCTTCAACTTAGAAGGCTCTGTTTTGTTGCTTGTAGTGCCATCGAATACCTCAGCGCATGGCGTAAGTTTCCTAACGGTAAATGTAAACGTTTCTGAGAGAAGGGCGACAATTGTGACGATCAGTCATTACGTCATTACGAAACAAATGACGAAACGGGAGATTTTCTTCCGTTTTTACAATATATTAACACTTTTCGCTCTTTCTCATGCTATGTGGCTACCAGACCTAAAATCATGCAAAACCTCAAGGTCCTCGGTCAACTGCAAGGCACCAACTCCGGATAATAATTGAATGTTCGAAAACCAAAACATTAACTTTACTACTTCTTTCTTGCTGATTGCTTCAAATTAGAAGGCTCTGTTTTTGTTGCTTGTAGTGCCATCGAATACATCAGCGCACGGCGTAAGTTTCCAAACGATAA